>NC_086445.1:1043143157-1043243157 GCF_028390025.1 Pseudophryne corroboree
TCTGATCCTGTGTCCGCTGACTATCCTAGCGGATCCGGACAGGGCGGATCCGGACGCGTGGATGGTACATGATGAAAAAGTTAAAAAAAAACAAAAACAAACCCCCCCCCCCACAAGAAAATAGTTTTGGCCATATGTGTGTCAACCATTGTCATAGCAACCATTTCAACCTATCGACCTTAAGCACCGTCGGCCTTTGTACCTGTTTACATAATGCATGTCAACCATATGGGGTCGATCTGCCGACTGTGGACCCATAATCCGGAACCCCCAGCCAAACAGCTCCTCACGGTCATGTTAAAGGCTGTGTTTGAAAAATGACAGTAGCTGATTGGTTGTTACTTTATCTCTCTCCACTTTATCAACTGCCAAGGTTTGATACCTATCCCTCCTAATCTCTCTGCACATACCCTATGCCTGTACCACTTGCAGAATAGGAAGTAAATATCGTTGCACATAAGTTTTGGAGAAATGCAGACCCCGCGCGTTTCACCAGAACAGCCCACATTACAAAGCTGACACATTGTGTGATTAAACGTAGAGTTGAAGCATCATCCGTATACAGTGGCCCCTCAGGTACAACACATCCTCCACAAATACACAAACCCCAAGCATTATTTTTGATACAATTATGAAGAGACTCGTACTCACAGTTCTATGGCCTTGTTCCACATGACGACATATCCGGACAGAACGAAGGATTCTATATTTACAATGTGTGTGTTTCCTCTCTCCGTCCCGACGTACAGCCACTTACTCTGGAAAGGCAGATGGCAGCAGGTAATCCTGAAAGACGGCAGAACGCGTGTTACTCACATGGTAATGTACATGTATCTCCACACGCCTGTGCATGACGCGGAGGACAGAATATTGCACGGATAATGCCATCATTACATGAGCATAGATGACCCTACTAAGTGTAAAATGATTATACTCCTGTCCTCCTCTGCTCGCCAGGCTTACATTTATAGGACTGTACAAATCCCTGTGGCAGCAGCCAATCCCTGTGAGGTTTGGAGAACAGGAAACATGCAGAGAATAAGAGGATGAATGTGACTGGGTGTGAGAGAGGAAGTGTGCTATGTGTATAGCGGTGGTTCCCAAATCCAGGCCTCCTGCACCCTGACAGTCCAGGCCTCAAGGATATCCATGCTTGGCACAGATAGTATAGTCAAACTGACCGAGGTACTGTACTAAGTAAGTCACCTGTAATTAAGCATGGATAACCTTAAAACCTGGCCTGTTGGGATGCCTTGGGCTACAATAGGCGATGAAGCCCAGGGGAATAACATACGTTTTAAACGGGTGTGGATCATAGAATCGACAGTGTCCAGGTCGACAATGTTTGGGTCGACCACTATAGGTCGACAGGTTTTCAAGGTCGACAAGGTTTATAGGTCGACATGTTCTAGGTCAACAGGTCAACATGAGTTTTTCAGGGGTTTTTGGTGTCGTTTTCTCCGTACAGTGACCGGGAACCCCAATTAGTGCACCGTGTCCCCTCGCATGGCTTGTGCCTCGGGTAAGGTGCCTCGCTCTGCTACCGCTGCGCTCGGCACAGGTTACCATTCCCAATTGTAGTCCGCGTGGATCGTTAAGTATGAAAAAGTTCAAAAAAAGATTTATTTTTTTTTAAAACCTCATGTCGACCTTTTGACCTGTCGACCTAGAACATGCCGACCTAGAAACCCTGTCGACCTTGAAACCCTGTCGACCTTGAAAACATGTCAACTTTGTTACTGCTGACCTATAGTGGTCCACTCAAACACTGTCGACCTAGACACTGTCGACCTAGAGACCGGATCCCGTTTTAAACTAGGAACTAGCTCTGTCCCTGTCTGCCCATTATTGTCTTACAATGGACAATGTAACAAAAGATAAAGGAGTTATTCAGGTGTGTTAGTAAACCAAAAAAGTTAGCAGTTGGGCAGAATCATGCTGCATTGCAGGTGGGGCAGAAGTAACATGTGCAGAGAGCGTTAGATTTGGGTGGGTTATATTGTTTCTGTGCAGGGTAAATACTGGCTGCTTTATTTGTACTCTGTAATGTAGATTTAATTTTGAACACCCCCCACCCAAATCTAACTCTCTCTGCACATGTTACATCTGCCCCACCTGCAGTTCAGTATGGTTTTGCCCAATTGCTAATTTTTTGGGGTTTTCTAGCAAACCTGAATAACCCCCAAAGTGCGGTATTACTGTCATCAGTCACAATATATAAGGATACTGTATCTATCACACTCACTGTAAGATCACACCATGAATACAGCTCTTACATTTAGTAATTATCTGGGCGATGAGGCAGAGAAACGACAATTCCCACATTTCCACACGACTTACTCGTGATATTCCACTAACATTAAATAAAAACTATTGTTCTATCAAATAATAGGGAGCTACAGAATAACACATACTATGACCGCAGAGAGCAAGGCACTGAGTACATTGTCAGTCTCAGTATAAATGTAGTATCTGCCGCATTACTACACAGGGGTCAGATCAGCTTTATCCTCTGAAGGGTCTAATGATAGAGAATGAATTACCCGCTCCGCTTATATATCCCGTTTGTCTGTACATACAGAAGCCGCGCAAGTCCTGTGATGTGATCACTGAGTCCGTGTATTACAGAGAGGAACAATGAATAATTCTCCCTATCACAGAGTCTCGTTGGGGTCGTCCACTTTTCTTATCAGAACCGCCACAGATCCATCAACACCGGCCGGTAAGTTGGTATAAGGGCTTAATTCAGACTTGATCGCACAGCGGACGACTATCGAATAACTGTGTGTGCGTATGTACCAAACTGCGACAGAATGGTGCGAAAATTTAGATCGCTAGGCGTACGCAAGGTGATTGAGAGGAAGCGGACGTTTGGGGGTGGTAACTGCCCATTTTTTTGAAGTGTCAGGAAAAACGCCTCCCCCCTTGATGAAGCAGAAATTGTGATTGCCTCGCAATTTCTGCTTCATCGTAAAAACTATTGATGCCTCCTGCTGGTGCAGTTTAGCTAAGCCCGCAAGAGACTCAGCGCCATCTTACCCATCACGCCCACGACACAACCCCGTTCACGCCGCCCCACAATGCTCCGTCTCCTCCCTGGAAACGGAGCGTTGCCACCCTGCAACCGCCTCTGCCTGATTGACAGGCAGAGGCGATCACTTTTTCTGCGGGCGCATATGCAAGACGGGACATCGTAAAAATTCCGGTTGGATCGCGATTTGCGATCCAACCTGAATCAGCCCCATTGTCGCCAAGCAGCTGCGCATCATTTCGCTGTTCAAGCTACATTTAAATGTTAATTTACAGAGAAAACAGAAACAGAAAACCATTGCTGTCGCTGCGGATTGATAAATAGGGGCCTATATGACACATATTAATGTACGTATAGCAGAGGGACAATTACCAGCCGTTTACATCTCTCCTAATACATGCACACAACACATGCCGGAGCAGGACTCCCCGTCTCCCACCCCCGGGGCAGCCTACCGGCCAGAAGGAGTGAGTAAGCACAAGCATCTCTGGCTGCAAACTGAATACATAAACCGAGGCGCTGGAAATGCTGGAAATGGAGGTAAAATTGTTTCATTTGCTTGTGACGCACTAATTCCCGCATCCAGCTCCAAACAGTAATTCATAACAATCAGGGAAACCGCTCAGGATTGTGCTTCAGTAACAATAACAACCAGCATCAATCTCCCCGAGCAATGAGCAACTACTTCATAGAAAACTAGAAATTATCAGGATAGAAACCTGTACGGCCTGATCATTTTGCACATGTTACGGACACAACATTTACTGGCACAGCAGGAAACGGGCTGTAATAACAATCTATGGAAGAGCCTAATCAGGGCCCGCGGTACAGCAACACCAGGGCTCTGTACACATGAGAATGATGGGCCCTATTCTGCAAGGATTGTAACTTTGCTCGCTCGCATGCTGGGGGCTGCCCAACATGCTAAACGCCGCCTCCACTCTGCGACCAAGCTGAAATTACGGTCGCACCGCGTGTTTGCAGAAATTGTGGCTATCTCGTGCCGGCGCAGCCTGGCTGTGACAGCAGGAGGACCGCTGGCATCTTTTTGATCGGAGCGGCTGCATGTGATGTCACACAGCCACCCCGATCACGCCCACGCCACGGGTTCCATCTACAGGACAGGAGGAAGAGGAGTAACCATGGCCACAAATAATCAAATTACCAATTGGGGTATCTAACCCCACTTCCTCTACCAGTAGGTGTCCCCCAAGGTTCTGTCCTTGGTCCTCTTCTCTCTCTATACGTCCTCACTAGGTAAGCTCATTAGCTCTTTTGATTTAAAATATCATCTCTACGCTGACGATACTCAGATCTACCTTTCCTCCACTGACCTCTCCCCTGCTCTCCTCACTCATATCTCCAACTGTCTCTCTGCTACCTCTTCCTGGATGTCCCAGCACTTTCTTACACTTAACATGTCTAAGACCGAGCTGATCATCTTCCCTCCCTCCCGCATAACCTCACCTCCTACACTCTCATTATCCATTGATGGCACTACTGTCTCCTCTAGCCCCCAAGTGCGCTGTCTTGCGTAATCCTTGACTCCTCCCTCTCCTTCAAACCACACATTCAGCACCTCTCACAGTCCTGCCGTTTCCATCTCAGAAACATCTCCAGGATCAGACCCTTTCTGACCCAGGATGCCACTAAGACCCTCATCCACTCACTGGTCATCTCCAGACTGGACTACTGTAATCTCCTCCTGACTGGCATTCCTGACAAATACCTCTCTCCACTCCAATCTATCCTCAATGCTGCTGCCCGGCTCATCTTCCTCACCAAACGCACTACGTCCACCTCCCCTCTCTTACTAGACCTTCACTGGCTCCCCTTCCCTTTCAGAATCCATTTCAAGCTTCTCACTCACCTACAAAGCCCTCACCCACTCCTCTCCCTCTTACATCTCTGACCTTATCTCCCTTTACTCTCCCACCCGTCCTCTTCGCTCTCCTAATGCACGCCGACTCTCCTGTCTTCTGATTACTTCCTCCCACTCCTATCTCCCTTTCTCTGGAATTCCCTACCTCTCCCCCTCAGACTCTCCCCCTCTATACAAAACTTCAAACGGGCTCTCATGACCCACCTCTTCCCCAAACCCAGCCAACTCTCCTCCTAACCCTCTTGTCTATGCTCACTGTCTACCCTGTCTGTGTCACTCTGGTCTGTTAGCCCCTCACCTTTTAGATTGTAAGCTCACAAGAGCAGGGACTTCTTTCCTCATGTGCCTTTCCTTTTCTTACTTACACTTATACTGCATACTCCCTGGGATGGCTCCTGACCCCGGGGTTTCTATACCTGTCCTATATTGTCATGTACTGTAAGTGCGGTTTTCTTGTTTGCTCATGTGATTATGTACTGTGTGATGGGCACTGCGGATCCCTTGTGGCGCCATATAAATAAAGGATAATAATAATAATACCTAGGTATAAAACAATATGACTATTAATGACTCAGAAATAATATTGTCATTAAAAAACTGGGGAATTACTGGGGAAGATGCAGACATGGGGCCTCCGGGCATAATTCGGTAACTCATTTCTGCATTTGCGAAAACACGACTGCGATCGATGCGATCGCAGTCCGAGATGAACATTGCAACCATCGGTGGCGATGTTTACCTGCGGCGGCAGGCTGATCAAGACTTAGCTTACACAGGCTTGCTATCGCAAGGTGACCTGTGACGCAGTCCTTGGACTCACCACTCCCGGAAAACCTGGGGTGACACTCCCCCGTTTCCCGCAACGCCAGCCGCCCCCTTCCCTCCCCCCGAACAACTCCGCCTATCAATCAGGCAGAGTAGTTCCGATCCTTGCAATGCAATCGCAGGACCCGTTGTGCACATGCTCAATTTCCCGACCATCAGGAAACGGCGGGTTAGATCGCGATTGCGATCCAACCGGAATTAGGCCCTACATTTGTAGTGTATGAGACTGGTCATTGGGCCCGATTCAAACCTGATCGCTGCTGTGCGTTTTCAAACTACTGCACATGCGTATGCACCGCAATGCGCAGGCGCGTCACCAAACGACAGTACGGTACAAAAATTTTGATTGCACCGGCGATTGCAAGGTGATTGACAGGAAGAGGACGTTTGCGGGTGGTAACTGACCGTTTTCTGGGAGTGTCAGGAAAAACGCCGGCGTGTCCAAGCGATATCATGGCAGGTGTCTGACGTCAGCTGCGGCCCCGATCAGCCTGATTTCCTCGCACTGGAGGAGTAAGTCCTGGGCTGCGCACACACTGCACAGAATGGGAAAACATTGGATTGTGAGTGTGATGTGAACAGTTTTGCAGCTGTCCGCTGACTGAGGGGAAATTCCGCACAGCGTACAAATGCAATGGGGGGGAATTTTCACTCCCCCAGAGCGGCGTCTATCTGATCGCTGTAATTTGCAGCCCAGTGATCAGGTCTGAATTAGGCCCATTGTTACCAGTCCAGTCGCTACCGCCCATGTCCTCATGCAACACTGCTGCAGTTGCGCCAAACAGCCCCTCTCGCTGCGCAAGTTACCGTGTGACTCCGCTAGCGTTGGGCATATTTATTGCGTCTTTTTACCCGAAAATGTATCTTAACCGCTATGTAATGCAACTAGGACGCACAGGGAGACTGTGCTGAGTAATGTGATATGTGACACTTGTATATTTTGTGCAACTGAGTCTCTGAGTCTGTACACGAAGTGCTACAATGTAGCGGCCGAGGCTTTTTTCCACTGTGTTTCATACACAGACTCAGTCGCACACATACCTGTGCTGCATATCATGATCGGCACAGTCTCCTGGTGCGTCCTAGTTGCATCGCGTTGTGACAGACACATTTTGCCCGGTGTCTCGTGTCTTATGGCGTACTGAGGCTGGATGTGTCGGGACACATTTGTAGCTGCAAAACAGCCGACAGGAGTGTGTGCGCTTACGTCCAGGTCTGCGTAGCACGCCGTTACCCGTCACGCCCTGGCTGAACTTTGCCTTTATTAAGCACCCGGTTTCGTTGTAGTGCTGTAGTATGGTAGGTTGACGACATTTGCTCGACAGTAACTGGGTCGACAGGGTTTCTAGGTCGACAGGTCAAAAGGTCGACTTGAGTTGTTGTTGTTTTTTAAATTGTGTCGTTTTCTCCGTACAGTGACCGGGAACCCCAAATAGTGCACCGTGTCCCCTCACATGGCGAGCGAATTCCGGCAAGGTGCCTCGCTCCCCTACTGCTGCGCTCGGCACATGTTACTCTTCCCAATCGTAGTCCACATGGATCGTTAAGTATGAAAAATTAAAAAAAAATTGTGAAAAACTGTCGACCTTTTGACCTGTCGACCTAGAACAAGTCGACCTAGAGACCCTGTCGACCTAGAAACCCTGTAGACCTAGTTACTGTCGACTAATAGTGGTCGACCTAGACATTGTCGACCTAGAGACCGGATACCTCGTCTCAGTGACCAGGCCATGTGTAACTGTTGTGTATGTGTGTAGCGCGCGGTGGAATAGCGTCACGTTCTGCTGTCTCGCTGCCCGTGCGGGATCCAGCAGCCGTGCAATCTGTGAGCTCACTCCCTGTTACTTTCTGTCACACTCGGATCTGGGCACACGGCCAGCAAATGAGAGCGGGGAGAGACAGGAGGCGATGGTAGCGTGGCGATGACCTCATTATGCGGATTGCTGCAGCATACAGATCAAAACAAGAGGATAAACATGAGGCAAACAGCAAAACATCACCCGGAGACGCTGCTGCCTCCCTGTCAGAGTACCTGACTGCAGACAGCGCAGTAATGAAGCGTGCACTAGGGAGTAACACAACTGCAGAGCCTGTCGCCGGGCTCCGTGTGCGACTGTATCTAGGCTTTGTCCGTCCCATGTATACTGCTGACAACACTCTGATTGTCAGTAAGGCCACATCATGGTATCAGATCCATGTGACATTGTACTGCTGGTGTGCATTAGTACATACGTGTATATGTATCACCTATAATTTCCTCTTCATTTATAATCTCGTTACTTTGCATTAATACAAACCGGTCCCTGATTGCATTTTCTGCACAGAGTCTGCGTGACTGCCAGCGACTGCCTATTACTGTTCTCATATAAATGTATGTGGTTATCATGCAGCAATACACACAGGTATGACCCACAGTGGGTGCTATTATCATGTAGAGACAGGACCATCGTATCAGAGGGTTCACTACGATATGCCGGCGGTCGGGCTCCCGGCGACCAGCATACCGGCGCCGGGAGCCCGACCGCCGGCTTACTGACAGTGTGGCGAGCGCAAATGAGCCCCTTGCGGGCTCGCTGCGCGTGCCACACTATTTTATTCTCCCTCCAGGGGGGTCGTGGACCCCCACGAGGGAGAATAAGTGTCAGTATGCCGGCTGTCGGGATCCCGTCAGTCGGCATACTGAAGACCACCCGTATCAGACGCCGTGCAGTGGCTGCAAATCTATGTAAGTGAGATCTCTGCATTACTGCTGACATATAGGATGTAAATCTCAGTTACTGCTCCATTATAGTGTGCGGGGGGGGGGGGGGGGGGGGAGTCCTGTAATGTGAAAGGGTTAATAGTAGCAGCGGTGATAATTTATCATAGTACAGTTGTTTAATAGAATAAAATAATGTGTATTATTTCTCATTTCATAGTTTATGGTGTAAATTATGTGATAACTGTACCCAAATGTGGGGCCTAATTCAGACCTGATCACTGATGTGCAAATCGCACAGCGGCCAGTTATCAGACAACTGTGCATGCGTATAGATTATAATGCGCAGGCGCGAGGACAAAATGCAAAAAAAATCCTGCATCTTTTTTGCTCGCTAAGTGTACACAGGCTGATTGACAGGAAGCCGACGTTTGTGGGAGGTAAGTGGCCATTTTCTGGGAGTGTCAGGAAAAACGCAGGCGTACCCAAGCGTTTTCAGGGCGGGTGTGTGACGTCAGCTCAAACCCCGATCACCCTGATTCTATCGCACTGTAGGAGTAAGTCCTGGGCTACGCACACACTGCACACACTGGAAAAACCATTTAATAGTGAGTTGCGAAAGGATTCGCAGCTGACCGGCGTTTGCAAAGCTTTTCGCACGGCGTACGCAGACTTGCACGGGGCGGGTATTCACTCTGTCTGGGCGGCGACTATCCGATCGCAGACGTCAGCAAATTCGAAGAGGAACGATCAGGTCTGAATTATGCCCTTTATCAGTACCAGGTATGCGGCTATATTACTCCGACTATGAAGCGACTCTTAATCGCACTCCCATTTCCACCAGCGATAGGGACATTCTTCCATCAGCCCGTGGGTCTGAGACTAACCAGAGAGATTGGACATGACCATATTCAGAAAAGCAGTGTTTCCTCACCATGTCTAAAGCATGATAAATGTTTGGTTAAATGAGCCTGTATTTCCCCACATAGCGCAATACTGTATTAGGTATTTAGCGGTGCTCCTTACAGTGACTGTATTAGGTCTTTAGCGGTGCTCCTTACAGTGACTGTATTAGGTCTTTAGCGGTGCTCCTTACAGTGACTGTATTACTGTAGGTATTTAGCGGTGCTCCTTACAGTGACTGTATTAGGTATTTAGCGGTGCTCCTTACAGTGACTGTATTAGGTATTTAGCGGTGCTCCTTACAGTGACTGTATTACTGTAGGTATTTAGCGGTGCTCCTTACAGTGACTGTATTACTGTAGGTATTTAGCGGTGCTCCTTACAGTGACTGTATTAGGTATTTAGCGGTGCTCTTACAGTGACTGTATTAGGTATTTAGCGGTGCTCCTTACAGTGACTGTATTAGGTATTTAGCGGTGCTCCTTACAGTGACTGTATTAGGTATTTAGCGGTGCTCCTTACAGTGACTGTATTAGGTATTTAGCGGTGCTCCTTACAGTGACTGTATTAAGTATTTAGCGGTGCTCCTTACAGTGACTGTATTAGGTATTTAGCGGTGCTCCTAACAGTGACTGTATTAGGTATTTAGCGGTGCTCCTTACAGTGACTGTAATACTGTAGGTATTTAGCGGTGCTCCTTACAGTGACTGTATTAGGTATTTAGCAGTGCTCCTTACAGTGACTGTATTAGGTATTTAGCAGTGCTCCTTACAGTGACTGTATTACTGTAGGTATTTAGCGGTGCTCTTACAGTGACTGTATTAGGTATTTAGCGGTGCTCCTTACAGTGACTGTATTAGGTATTTAGCAGTGCTCCTTACAGTGACTGTATTACTGTAGGTATTTAGCGGTGCTCTTACAGTGACTGTATTAGGTATTTAGCGGTGCTCCTTACAGTGACTGTATTAGATCTTTAGCGGTGCTCCTTACAGTGACTGTATTAGGTATTTAGCGGTGCTCCTTACAGTGACTGTATTAGGTATTTAGCGGTGCTCCTTACAGTGACTGTATTAGGTATTTAGCGGTGCTCCTTACAGTGACTGTATTAGGTCTTTAGCAGTGCTCCTTACAGTGACTGTATTACTGTAGGTATTTAGCAGTGCTCCTTACAGTGACTGTATTAGGTATTTAGCGGTGCTCCTTACAGTGACTGTATTAGGTCTTTAGCGGTGCTCCTTACAGTGACTGTATTAGGTATTTAGCGGTGCTCCTAACAGTGACTGTATTAGGTATTTAGCGGTGCTCCTTACAGTGACTGTATTAGGTATTTAGCGGTGCTCCTTACAGTGACTGTATTAGGTATTTAGCGATGCTCCTTACAGTGACTGTATTAGGTATTTAGCGGTGCTCCTTACAGTGACTCTATTAGGTATTTAGCGGTGCTCCTTACAGTGACTGTATTAGGTATTTAGCGGTGCTCCTTACAGTGACTGTATTAGGTATTTAGCGGTGCTCCTTACAGTGACTGTATTAGGTCTTTAGCGGTGCTCCTTACAGTGACTATATTAGGTATTTAGCGGTGCTCCTTACAGTGACTGTATTAGGTATTTAGCGGTGCTCCTTACAGTGACTGTATTAGGTCTTTAGCGTTGCTCCTTACAGTGACTGTATTAGGTATTTAGCGTTGCTCTTATAGTGACTGTATTAGGTATTTAGCAGTGCTCCTTACAGTGACTGTATTAGGTATTTAGCGGTGCTCCTTACAGTGAGTGTATTAGGTATTTAGCGGTGCTCTTACAGTGACTGTATTAGGTATTTAGCGGTGCTCTTACAGTGACTGTATTAGGTATTTAGCGGTGCTCCTTACAGTGACTGTATTAGGTCTTTAGCGGTGCTCCTTACAGTGGCTGTATTAGGTATTTAGCAGTGCTCCTTACAGTGACTGTATTAGGTATTTAGCAGTGCTCCTTACAGTGACTGTATTAGGTATTTAGCGGTGCTCCTTACAGTGAGTGTATTAGGTATTTAGCGGTGCTCTTACAGTGACTGTATTAGGTATTTAGCGGTGCTCTTACAGTGACTGTATTAGGTATTTAGCGGTGCTCCTTACAGTGACTGTATTAGGTATTTAGCGGGGCTCCTTACAGTGACTGTATTAGGTATTTAGCGGTGCTCCTTACAGTGACTGTATTAGGTATTTAGCGGTGCTCCTTACAGTGACTGTATTAGATCTTTAGCGGTGCTCCTTACAGTGACTGTATTAGGTATTTAGCGGTGCTCCTTACATTGACTGTATTAGGTCTTTAGCGGTGCTCCTTACAGTGACTGTATTACTGTAGGTATTTAGCGGTGCTCCTTACAGTGACTGTATTAGGTCTTTAGCGGTGCTCCTTACAGTGACTGTATTAGGTATTAAGCGGTGCTCCGTACAGTGACTGTAGGTGGAAGTATCCAGTGATCATGACTATATAAATGGAATTCTCTTCCACTACGGTTTAGCAGTGCTCCTTACAGTGACTGTATTAGGTATTTAGCGGTGCTCCTTACAGTGACTGTATTAGGTATTTAGCGGTGCTCCTTACAGTGACTGTATTAGGTATTTAGCGGTGCTCCTTATAGTGACTGTATTAGGTATTTAGCAGTGCTCCTTACAGTGACTGTATTAGGTCTTTAGCGGTGCTCCTTACAGTGACTGTATTAGGTATTTAGCGTTGTTCTTATAGTGACTGTATTAGGTATTTAGCGGTGCTCCTTACAGTGACTGTATTAGGTCTTTAGCGGTGCTCCTTACAGTGACTGTATTAAGTATTTAGCGGTGCTCTTACAGTGACTGTATTAGGTATTTAGCGGTGCTCTTACAGTGACTGTATTAGGTCTTTAGCGGTGCTCCTTACAGTGACTGTATTAGGTATTTAGCGGTGCTCCTTACAGTGACTGTATTAGATCTTTAGCGGTGCTCCTTACAGTGACTGTATTAGGTATTTAGCGGTGCTCCTTACATTGACTGTATTAGGTATTTAGCGGTGCTCCTTACAGTGACTGTATTAAGTCTTTAGCGGTGCTCCTTACAGTGACTGAATTAGGTCTTTAGCGGTGCTCTTTACAGTGACTATTACTGTAGGTATTTAGCGGTGCTCCTTACAGTGACTGTATTAGGTCTTTAGCGGTGCTCCTTACAGTGACTGTATTAGGTATTAAGCGGTGCTCCGTACAGTGACTGTAGGTGGAAGTATCCAGTGATCATGACTATATAAATGGAATTCTCTTCCACTACGGTTTAGCAGTGCTCCTTACAGTGACTGTATTAGGTATTTAGCGGTGCTCCTTACAGTGACTGTATTAGGTATTTAGCGGTGCTCCTTACAGTGACTGTATTAGGTCTTTAGCGGTGCTCCTTACAGTGACTGTATTAGGTCTTTAGCGGTGCTCCTTACAGTGACTGTAATACTGTAGGTATTTAGCGGTGCTCCTTACAGTGACTGTGTTAGGTCTTTAGCGGTGCTCCTTACAGTGACTGTATTAGGTATTTAGCGGTGCTCCTTACAGTGACTGTATTAGGTATTTAGCGGTGCTCCTTACAGTGACTGTATTAGTTATTTAGCTGTGCTCTTACAGTGACTGTATTAGTTATTTAGCGGTGCTCTTACAGTGACTGTGTATTAGGTATTTAGCGGTGCTCTTACAGTGACTGTATTAGGTCTTTAGCGGTGCTCCTTACAGTGACTGTATTAGGTATTTAGCGGTGCTCCTTACAGTGACTGTGTATTAAGTATTTAGCGGTGCTCTTACAGTGACTGTATTAGGTATTTAGCAGTGCTCTTACAGTGACTGTATTAGGTATTTAGCGGTGCTCCTTACAGTGACTGTATTAGGTATTTAGCGGTGCTCCTTACAGTGACTGTGTATTAAGTATTTAGCGGTGCTCTTACAGTGACTGTATTAGGTATTTAGCAGTGCTCTTACAGTGACTGTATTAGGTCTTTAGCGGTGCTCCTTACAGTGACTGTATTAGGTATTTAGCGGTGCTCCTTACAGTGACTGTATTAGGTATTTAGCGGTGCTCTTACAGTGACTGTATTAGGTATTTAGCGGTGCTCCTTACAGTGACTGTATTAGGTATTTAGCGGTGCTCCTTACAGTGACTGTATTAGGTATTTAGCGGTGCTCCTTACAGTGACTGTATTAGGTATTTAGCGGTGCTCCTTACAGTGACTGTATTAGATCTTTAGCGGTGCTCCTTACAGTGACTGTATTAGGTATTTAGCGGTGCTCCTTACATTGACTGTATTAGGTATTTAGCGGTGCTCCTTACAGTGACTGTATTAAGTCTTTAGCGGTGCTCCTTACAGTGACTGAATTAGGTCTTTAGCGGTGCTCCTTACAGTGACTGTATTACTGTAGGTATTTAGCGGTGCTCCTTACAGTGACTGTATTAGGTATTAAGCGGTGCTCCGTACAGTGACTGTAGGTGGAAGTATCCAGTGATCATGACTATATAAATGGAATTCTCTTCCACTACGGTTTAGCAGTGCTCCTTACAGTGACTGTATTAGGTATTTAGCGGTGCTCCTTACAGTGACTGTATTAGGTCTTTAGCGGTGCTCCTTACAGTGACTGTATTAGGTCTTTAGCGGTGCTCCTTACAGTGACTGTAATACTGTAGGTATTTAGCGGTGCTCCTTACAGTGACTGTGTTAGGTCTTTAGCGGTGCTCCTTACAGTGACTGTATTAGGTATTTAGCGGTGCTCCTTACAGTGACTGTATTAGGTATTTAGCGGTGCTCCTTACAGTGACTGTATTACTGTAGGTATTTAGCGGTGCACTTACAGTGACTGTATTAGGTCTTTAGCGGTGCTCCTTACAGTGACTGTATTAGGTATTTAGCAGTGCTCCTTACAGTGACTGTATTAGGTATTTAGCGGTGCTCCTTACAGTGACTGTATTAGGTATTTAGCGGTGCTCCTTACAGTGACTGTATTAGGTCTTTAGCAGTGCTCTTTACAGTGACTGTATTAGGTATTTAGCGGTGCTCCTTACAGTGACTGTATTACTGTAGGTATTTAGCGGTGCTCCTTACAGTGACTGTATTAGGTCTTTAGCAGTGCTCCTTACAGTGACTGTATTAGGTATTTAGCGGTGCTCCTTACAGTGACTGTATTAGGTATTTAGCGGTGCTCCTTACAGTGACTGTATTACTGTAGGTATTTAGCGGTGCTCCTTACAGTGACTGTATTAAGTATTTAGCAGTGCTCTTACAGTGACTGTATTAGGTATTTAGCGGTGCTCCTTACAGTGACTGTATTAGGTATTTTGCGGTGCTCCTTACAGTGACTGTATTAGGTATTTAGCGGTGCTCCTTACAGTGACTGTATTAGGTATTTAGCGGTGCTCCTTACAGTGACTGTATTAGGTATTTAGCAGTGCTCCTTACAGTGATTGTATTAGGTATTTAGCGGTGCTCCTTACAGTGACTGTATTAGTTATTTAGCTGTGCTCTTACAGTGACTGTATTAGGTATTTAGCGGTGCTCCTTACAGTGACTGTATTAGGTATTTAGCGGTGCTCTTACAGTGACTGTATTAGGTATTTAGCGGTGCTCCTTACAGTGACTGTATTAGGTATTTAGCGGTGCTCCTTACAGTGACTGTATTAGGTATTTAGCGGTGCTCCTTACAGTGACTGTATTAGGTATTTAGCGGTGCTCCTTACAGTGACTGTATTAGTTATTTAGCGGTGCTCTTACAGTGACTGTGTATTAGGTATTTAGCGGTGCTCTTACAGTGACTGTATTAGGTATTTAGCGGTGCTCCTTACAGTGACTCTATTAGGTATTTAGCGGTGCTCCTTACAGTGACTGTGTATTAGGTATTTAGCGGTGCTCTTACAGTGACTGTATTAGGTATTTAGCGGTGCTCCTTACAGTGACTCTATTAGGTATTTAGCGGTGCTCCTTACAGTGACTGTGTATTAGGTATTTAGCGGTGCTCTTACAGTGACTGTATTAGGTATTTAGCGGTGCTCCTTACAGTGACTGTGTATTAGGTATTTAGCGGTGCTCTTACAGTGACTGTATTAGGTATTTAGCGGTGCTCCTTACAGTGACTGTATTAGGTATTTAGCGGTGCTCCTTACAGTGACTGTATTAGGTATTTAGCGGTGCTCCTTACAGTGACTGTATTAGGTATTTAGCGGTGCTCTTACAGTGACTGTATTAGGTATTTAGCAGTGCTCTTACAGTGACTGTATTAGGTATTTAGCGGTGCTCCTTACAGTGACTCTATTAGGTATTTAGCGGTGCTCCTTACAGTGACTGTATTAGGTATTTAGCGGTGCTCCTTACAGTGACTGTATTAGGTATTTAGCGGTGCTCCTTACAGTGACTGTATTAGGTATTTAGCGGTGCTCTTACAGTGACTGTATTAGGTATTTAGCGGTGCTCTTACAGTGACTGTATTAGGTATTTAGCGGTGCTCCTTACAGTGACTGTATTAGGTATTTAGCGGTGCTCCTTCCAGTGACTGTATTAGGTATTTAGCGGTGCTCCTTACAGTGACTGTATTAGGTATTTAGCGGTGCTCTTACAGTGACTGTATTAGGTATTTAGCGGTGCTCTTACAGTGACTGTATTAGGTATTTAGCGGTGCTCTTACAGTGACTGTATTAGGTATTTAGCGGTGCTCCTTACAGTGACTGTATTAGGTATTTAGCGGTGCTCCTTACAGTGACTGTATTAGGTATTTAGCGGTGCTCCTTACAGTGACTCTATTAGGTATTTAGCGGTGCTCCTTACAGTGACTGTATTAGGTATTTAGCGGTGCTCCTTACAGTGACTGTATTAGGTCTTTAGCGGTGCTCCTTACAGTGACTGTATTAGGTATTTAGCGGTGCTCTTACAGTGACTGTATTAGGTATTTAGCGGTGCTCTTACAGTGACTGTATTAGGTATTTAGCGGTGCTCTTACAGTGACTGTATTAGGTATTTAACGGTGCTCCTTACAGTGACTCTATTAGGTATTTAGCGGTGCTCCTTACAGTGACTGTATTAGGTATTTAGCGGTGCTCTTACAGTGACTGTATTAGGTATTTAGCGGTGCTCCTTACAGTGACTGTGTATTAGGTATTTAGCGGTGCTCCTTACAGTGACTGTATTAGGTATTTAGCGGTGCTCTTACAGTGACTATATTAGGTATTTAGCAGTGCTCTTACAGTGACTGTATTAGGTATTTAGCGGTGCTCCTTACAGTGACTGTATTAGGTATTTAGCGGTGCTCCTTACAGTGACTGTATTAGGTATTTAGCGGTGCTCCTTACAGTGACTGTATTAGGTATTTAGCGGTGCTCCTTACAGTGACTGTATTAGGTATTTAGCGGTGCTCCTTACAGTGACTGTATTAGGTATTTAGCGGTGCTCCTTACAGTGACTGTATTAGGTATTTAGCGGTGCTCCTTACAGTGACTATATTAGGTATTTAGCGGTGCTCTTACAGTGACTGTATTAGGTATTTAGCGTTGCTCCTTACAGTGACTGTATTAGGTATTTAGCGGTGCTCCTTACAGTGACTGTGTTAGGTATTTAGCGTTGCTCCTTACAGTGACTGTATTAGGTATTTAGCGTTGCTCCTTACAGTGACTGTATTAGGTATTTAGCGGTGCTCCTTACAGTGACTGTGTATTAGGTATTTAGCGGTGCTCCTTACAGTGACTGTATTAGGTATTTAGCGGTGCTCTTACAGTGACTGTATTAGGTATTTAGCGGTGCTCCTTACAGTGACTGTATTAGGTATTTAGCGGTGCTCCTTACAGTGACTGTATTAGGTATTTAGCGGTGCTCCTTACAGTGACTGTATTAGGTATTTAGCGGTGCTCCTTACAGTGACTGTATTAGGTATTTAGCGGTGCTCTTACAGTGACTGTATTAGGTATTTAGCGGTGCTCTTACAGTGACTGTATTAGGTATTTAGCGGTGCTCCTTACAGTGACTGTATTAGGTATTTAGCGGTGCTCCTTACAGTGACTGTATTAGGTATTTAGCGGTGCTCCTTACAGTGACTGTATTAGGTATTTAGCGGTGCTCCTTACAGTGACTGTATTAGGTATTTAGCGGTGCTCCTTACAGTGACTATATTAGGTATTTAGCGGTGCTCTTACAGTGACTGTATTAGGTATTTAGCGTTGCTCCTTACAGTGACTGTATTAGGTATTTAGCGGTGCTCCTTACAGTGACTGTATTAGGTATTTAGCGGTGCTCCTTACAGTGACTGTATTAGGTATTTAGCGGTGCTCCTTACAGTGACTGTATTAGGTATTTAGCGTTGCTCCTTACAGTGACTGTATTAGGTATTTAGCGGTGCTCCTTACAGTGACTGTATTAGGTATTTAGCGGTGCTCTTACAGTGACTGTATTAGGTATTTAGCGGTGCTCTTACAGTGACTGTATTAGGTATTTAGCGGTGCTCCTTACAGTGACTGTATTAGGTATTTAGCGGTGCTCTTACAGTGACTGTATTAGGTATTTAGCGGTGCTCCTTACAGTGACTGTATTAGGTATTTAGCGGTGCTCTTACAGTGACTGTATTAGGTATTTAGCGGTGCTCCTTACAGTGACTGTATTAGGTATTTAGCGGTGCTCCTTACAGTGACTGTATTAGGTATTTAGCGGTGCTCCTTACAGTGACTGTATTAGGTATTTAGCGGTGCTCCTTACAGTGACTGTATTAGGTATTTAGCGGTGCTCCTTACAGTGACTGTATTAGGTATTTAGCGGTGCTCCTTACAGTGACTGTATTAGGTATTTAGCGGTGCTCCTTACAGTGACTGTATTAGGTATTGAGCGGTGCTCCTTACAGTGACTCTATTAGGTATTTAGCGGTGCTCCTTACAGTGACTGTGTATTAGGTATTTAGCGGTGCTCCTTACAGTGACTGTATTAGGTATTTAGCGGTGCTCCTTACAGTGACTGTATTAGGTATTTAGCGGTGCTCCTTACAGTGACTGTATTAGGTATTTAGCGGTGCTCCTTACAGTGACTCTATTAGGTATTTAGCGGTGCTCCTTACAGTGACTGTGTATTAGGTATTTAGCGGTGCTCCTTACAGTGACTGTATTAGGTATTTAGCGGTGCTCTTACAGTGACTGTATTAGGTATTTAGCGGTGCTCTTACAGTGACTGTATTAGGTATTTAGCGGTGCTCCTTACAGTGACTGTATTAGATCTTTAGCGGTGCTCCTTACAGTGACTGTATTAGGTATTTAGCGGTGCTCCTTACAGTGACTCTATTAGGTATTTAGCGGTGCTCCTTACAGTGACTGTGTATTAGGTATTTAGCGGTGCTCCTTACAGTGACTGTATTAGGTATTTAGCGGTGCTCCTTACAGTGACTGTATTAGGTATTTAGCAGTGCTCCGTACAGCGACTGTAGTTGGAAGCACCCAGTGATCATTACTATATAAATGTAATTCTCTTACACTACGGTTTAGCAGTGCTCCTCACAGTAAAAGTAGAAAAAGGCCCCAGAGATTTTGTGTATTAGCTAACCAGAAACTTGTTTTTTTACGGTTTTATTTTTCGGACTAACAAGCTACAGACCCCATATAGATATATACAGCATAAATATGATGTTTAGCTTATGAGAGTCATTGTGTATTAACTGATGGCAAATGGTAAGTCATACATAAGTCTACATTATATAGGACGGTAAGAACCCCGTTTAGGGTAAGATGAAAACCCAGCTAGAGAGTGTAATGAAGCCCATGCTGCGAGTGGCGCAAATGCTGACTGCAGGGCATGCTGGGAGAATGATGGCTGCAGGGCATGCTGGGAGAATGCTGACTGCAGGGCATGCTGGGAGAATGCTGACTGCAGGGCATGCTGGGAGAATGATGGCTGCAGGGCATGCTGGGAGAATGATGACTGCAGGGCATGCTGGGAGAATGATGACTGCAGGGCATGCCGGGAGAATGATGACTGCATGTACCACGGAGATACCGGCCACAGGGAGATTTATACACCTTTATATCTGTACGCTGACTTTATACTGCCCGGTGATGCTGATAATGTAAGGCAATGTAAACGTGTCGCCTAGATATAACGTTATATAATAGCTGAGAAGAGCTGGGGGTGAGCAGTGATTGGGGTGGTAAGGAATGAACTGGGCAGAAGAGGTGGACGTGGAGGATTATACACACACGGTGGAGTCACATTGGGGTCATTCCGACCCGTTCGCACGCATCGGTTCTTCACTGCAGTGCGAACGGGTTGGAAATGTGCATGCGCGGTGGACGCTTTGCGCACGCGCATTGTTGCCGGGCAACGACGCCGCCAGCAGCAAATGTGAAGGCAGCGGCGATCGCAAGAAGATGGACAGGCAGGAGGCGTTTTGGGGTGGATACTCACCGTTTCCAGCCGTTTCGGGGAGTGGTAAGAAAAACGCAGGTGTGTCCAGGCGAACAGAGGGCGGATGTCTGACGTCAAAACCGGGACCTGCATTGCTGGAGCCGTCGCACAGGATAAGTATGTCCAGGGCTGGTCTTGTTTTGTGTGAAACTTTTTTAGCATAGCAGCACTGCACAAGCGATCGCAGCCCTGCTATGCTATAATACACTCCCCCATAGGTGGAGATTAGTTGATCGGACCACCAGCAAAAAGTTGCTTGGCGCGATCAACTCGGAATGAGGGCCAGTATTATAAGCACCAGCTAATAGCCAGAGTACCCGGCGCATGCAACACGGACAGCAGCTAGACGGCTGAACTGTCGTATTAGACACACGTCTGGTAGACCGTAGAGTGGGCCGGCATTCTGATGGACGGGATCTCAGTGTCGGTATACTGACCTCCGAGATCCAGGACGCCGGAATTCCATCACCAACCCCTCTAAGAAGTATTGGTAATTAACATGTAATACAAAGCGGAGGACACTGAGACCAGACGGTGATGAATGTTCTGAACAAGTGTTTACAGCAGGTTTCCCAAACTTGGGGGTCTATGTACTAAACCTTGGATGGAGATGAAGTGAACGGTGATGAAGTACCGGCCAATCAGCTCCTGTCATTTTTCAAACACAGCCTGTGACATCGCAGGTAGGAGCTGATTGGCTGGTACTTTATCTCTGTCCAAGGCTTAGTAAAAAGACCTATTAGTCCCCAAGGCACCCTAACAGTCCAGGGTTTAAGGATACCCATGCTTGTGCAAGATGTGACTGAGGTACTAATTAAGTCACCTGTGCCTAAGCATGGTTATCCTTAAAACCTGGGCTGTAGGGGGAGGTGGGGGGGCCCTTGAGGACAGAGTTTGGGAACCCCTGGTTTACAGTATAAGATGTTGATGTCTACTTCCTAATACCTAAAAAGGCTCTTTGTTATTACATAATATTTATGAGATGTTAGCAAACGATGTAAATGTATAACAAGTACCACTTATTGTTGTTGAGGGGAAGCCATATTATAGACACTGTTACTGAGAGGACGCCATCTTACAGACACTGTTACTGAGGGGACGCCATCTTACAGACACTGTTACTGAGGGGACGCCATCTTACAGGCACTGTTACTGAGGGGAAGACATCTTACAGACACTGTTACTGAGGGGACGCCATCTTACAGACACTGTTACTGAGGGGACGCCATCTTACAGACACTGTTACTGAGGGGACGCCATCTTACAGACACTGTTACTGAGGGGAAGCCATCTTACAGACACTGTTACTGAGGGGACGCCATCTTACAGACACTGCTACTGAGGGGACGCCATCTTACAGACACTGTTACTGAGGGGACGCCATCTTACAGACACTGTTACTGAGGGGGAAGACATCTTACAGACACTGTTACTGAGGGGACGCTATCTTACAGACACTGTTACTGAGGGGAAGACATCTTACAGACACTGTTACTGAGGGGACGCCATCTTACAGACACTGTTACTGAGGGTACGCCATCTTACAGACACTGTTACTGAGGGGAAGACATCTTACAGACACTGTTACTGAGGGGAAGTCATCTTACAGACACTGTTACTGAGGGGACGCCATCTTACAGACACTGTTACTGAGGGGACGCCATCTTACAGACACTGTTACTGAGGGGACGCCATCTTACAGACACTGTTACTGAGGGGACGCCATCTTATAGACACTGTTACTGAGGGGACGCCATCTTACAGACACTGTTACTGAGGGGACGTCATCTTACAGACACTGTTACTGAGGGGACGTCATCTTACAGACACTGTTACTGAGGGGACGCCATCTTATAGACACTGTTACTGAGGGGAAGCCATCTTACAGACACTGTTACTGAGGGGACGCCATCTTACAGACACTGTTACTGAGGGGGCGCCATCTTACAGACACTATTACTGAGGGGACGTCATCTTACAGACACTGTTACTGAGGGGGCGCCATCTTACAGACACTGTTACTGAGGGGACGCCATCTTACAGACACTGTTACTGAGGGGACGCCATCTTACAGACACTGTTACTGAGGGGATGCCATCTTACAGACACTGTTACTGAGGGGGCGCCATCTTACAGACACTATTACTGAGGGGACGTCATCTTACAGACACTGTTACTGAGGGGAAGCCATCTTACAGACACTGTTACTGAGGGGACGCCATCTTACAGACACTGTTACTGAGGGGAAGCCATCTTACAGACACTGTTACTGAGGGGACGCCATCTTACAGACACTGTTACTGAGGGGACGCCATCTTACAGACACTGTTACTGAGGGGACGCCATCTTACAGACACTGTTACTGAGGGGATGCCATCTTACAGACACTGTTACTGAGGGGGCGCCATCTTACAGACACTATTACTGAGGGGACGTCATCTTACAGACACTGTTACTGAGGGGAAGCCATCTTACAGACACTGTTACTGAGGGGACGCCATCTTACAGACACTGTTACTGAGGGGAAGCCATCTTACAGACACTGTTACTGAGGGGACGCCATCTTACAGACACTGTTACTGAGGGGAAGCCATCTTACAGACATTGTTACTGAGGGGACGCCATCTTATAGACACTGTTACTGAGGGGACGCCATCTTATAGACACTGTTACTGAGGGGACGCCATCTTACAGACACTGTTACTGAGGGGACGCCATCTTACAGACACTGTTACTGAGGGGACGCCATCTTACAGACACTGTTACTGAGGGGAAGCCATCTTACAGACACTGTTACTGAGGGGACGCCATCTTACAGACACTGTTACTGAGGGGAAGCCATCTTACAGACACTGTTACTGAGGGGAAGACATCTTACAGACACTGTTACTGAGGGGACACCATCTTACAGACACTGTTACTGAGGGGAAGCCATCTTACAGACACTGTTACTGAGGGGAAGTCATCTTACAGACACTGTTACTGAGAGGACACCATCTTACAGACACTGTTACTGAGGGGACGCCATCTTACAGACACTGTTACTGAGGGGACGCCATCTTATAAACACTGTTACTGAGGGGAAGACATCTTACAAACACTGTTACTTAGGGGACGCCATCTTACAAACATTGTTACTGAGGGGAAGACATTTTACAGACACTGTTACTGAGGGGACGCCATCTTACAGACACTGTTACTGAGGGGACACCATCTTACAAACACTGTTCCTGAGGGGAAGTCATCTTACAGACACTGTTACTGAGGGGACGTCATCTTACAGACACTGTTACTGAGGGGAAGACATCTTATAGACACTGTTACTGAGGGGACGCCATCTTACAGACACTGTTACTGAGGGGATGCCATCTTACAGACATTGTTACTGAGGGGATGCCATCTTACAGACACTGTTACTGAGGGGAAGACATCTTACAGACACTGTTACTGAGGGGAAGACATCTTACAGACACTGTTACTGAGGGGACACCATCTTACAAACACTGTTACTGAGGGGAAGACATCTTACAGACACTGTTACTGAGGGGAAGTCATCTTACAGACACTGTTACTGAGGGGACGTCATCTTACAGACACTGTTACTGAGGGGAAGACATCTTATAGACACTGTTACTGAGGGGACGCCATCTTACAGACACTGTTACTGAGGGGATGCCATCTTACAGACATTGTTACTGAGGGGACGCCATCTTATAGACACTGTTACTGAGGGGAAGCCATCTTACAGACACTGTTACTGAGGGGACGCCATCTTACAGACACTGTTACTGAGGGGACGCCATCTTATAGACACTGTTACTGAGGGGACACCATCTTACAGACACTGTTACTGAGGGGACGCCATCTTACAGACACTGTTACTGAGGGGACGCCATCTTACAGACACTGTTACTGAGGGGACGCCATCTTACAGACATTGTTACTGAGGGGGCGCCATCTTACAGACACTGTTACTGAGGGGAAGTCATCTTACAGACACTGTTACTGAGAGGACACCATCTTACAGACACTGTTACTGAGGGGACGCCATCTTATAAACACTGTTACTGAGGGGAAGACAACTTAAAGACACTGTTAGTGAGGGGAAGACATCTTACAAACACTGTTACTTAGGGGACGCCATCTTACAAACATTGTTACTGAGGGGAAGACATTTTACAGACACTGTTACTGAGGGGACGCCATCTTACAGACACTGTTACTGAGGGGACACCATCTTACAAACACTGTTCCTGAGGGGAAGACATCTTACAGACACTGTTACTGAGGGGAAGACATCTTACAGACACTGTTACTGAGGGGACACCATCTTACAAACACTGTTACTGAGGGGAAGACATCTTACAGACACTGTTACTGAGGGGAAGACATCTTACAGACACTGTTACTGAGGGGACGCCATCTTACAGACATTGTTACTGAGGGGAAGACATTTTACAGACACTGTTACTGAGGGGACGCCATCTTACAGACACTGTTACTGAGGGGACACCATCTTACAAACACTGTTCCTGAGGGGAAGACATCTTACAGACACTGTTACTGAGGGGACGCTATCTTACAGACATTGTTACTGAGGGGACGCCATCTTACAGACATTGTTACTGAGGGGAAGACATCTTACAGACACTGTTACTGAGGGGAAGACATCTTACAGACACTGTTACTGAGGGGAAGACATCTTACAGACACTGTTACTGAGGGGACGCCATCTTACAGACACTGTTACTGATGGGACGCCATCTTACAGACACTGTTACTGAGGGGAAGACATCTTACAGACACTGTTACTGAGGGGACGCCATCTTACAGACACTGTTACTGAGGGGAAGACATCTTACAGACACTGTTACTGAGGGGACGCCATCTTACAGACACTGTTACTGAGGGGAAGACATCTTACAGACACTGTTACTGAGGGGACGCCATCTTACAGACACTGTTACTGAGGGGAAGACATCTTACAGACACTGTTACTGAGGGGACGCCATCTTACAGACACTGTTACTGAGGGGAAGACATCTTACAGACACTGTTACTGAGGGGAAGACATCTTATAGACATTGCTACGGATGAGAAGCCATCTTACAGACATTGTCACTCAGGGGAAGCCATCTCACAGGCATTGTTACTGAGGCGAAAAACCATCTTATAGGCATTTATCAATAACATGACTACAAGCATCCAAGACGATTTGGAAAACTGCACCCCAGGCGTGAAAGGTGACTGGGCACTGAGAAGTCACCAAAACTCAAGCAGTTACCTTCTGCTCCTAACATTCCTCCAAAATAACAAACTGGACAATCAGAATGGAACCTCTGAAGAACCATCATTTTCAAAATTGGCTTGAAATCCAACATCTAATCTTTACCTTTTACAATCACAAGGAAAGCCATAAAGAATAAAAATAACCTTTCTTCCCAAAACATGAACTATAGGCATTACCTCTAACACTGACCAGGGATCCCCGAGTGCGTGAGGAAGGTATACGGATATAGTTATAATATAAGCTGACTGGGGAGGGGGGGGGGGGGGGTGCATCATTATTCTTATCCATAAGGACCGGACTTGCTGAAGACCCCTCAGAGCTATTCTCTCCAAAGTTCTAATCAATAAAATAATTATAACGATGATTAATTACTTAACAAAGATTCATACATCAATAAAGTAACCCAGCAGGTAAGCTGATAACAGTAGCCACTGACATATTGGAGTAAGTATATAGATACAGTTTAAGATATATATATTTCTACTTTACAGGCTAATATTAAGCATCCAACTTCAGCTCTAAGTGCTCTATTTATCAGAAGGGCCCTACACACTGGCCGACCCGCCGCCGAGCTGCCCGACGGCGGATACGGCCGACGAGCGACCCGGCGGCGGGGGGGCAGTGACGGGGGGAGTGAAGTTTCTTCACTCCCCCCGTCACGCGGCTGCATTGAAGTGCAGGCAAATATGGACGAGATCGTCCATATTGGCCTGCATGCACAGCCGACGGGGGACCAGCGATGAACGAGCACGGGGGCCGCGCATCGTTCATCGCTTAAGTCTCCACACTGAAAGATATGAACGAGTTCTCGTTCATTTATGAACGAGATCGTTCATATCTTTCAAAAAATCGGCATGTGTGTAGGGCCCTTTAGTGAGATAAGTAATAGCATCTGGTATGGGCTGGTGGTGGGTAAATCCAGAATTTTGGCCAAGATTATGAAAAAGAAACTATTTAATTGCAAAATGTATTACAGTTCTAATTAGTAATGTTTTACAAGTGCACGTGCAATTATCTTTCACCCCTGTAACACTCCTGACACATAGTAGCGGCTCTCGCGTACCTAACACTCTTTAACACTTCACTTGCTATCTACAGTGCATCCGGAAAGTATTCACAGCGCCTCCCTTTTCCACATTTTTTTATGTTACAGCCTTATTCCAAAATGGAATAAATTCATTTTTTCCCTCAAAATTATACACACAATACCCCATAATGACCACATGAAAAAAGTTTTCTTGTGATTTTTGCAAATATATTAAAAATAAAAAATAAAGAAATCACATGTACATAAGTATTCACAGCCTTTGCCATGTTGCTCAAAATTGAGGTCAGGTGCATCCTGTTTCCACTGGTCATCCTTGAGATGTTCCTACAGCTTAATTGGAGTCGACCTGTGGTAAATTCAGTTGATTGGACATGATTTGGAAAGGCATACGCCTGTCTATATAAGGTCCCACACATGACAGTGCATGTCTGAGCACAAACCAAACATGAAGTCAAAGGAATTGTCTGTAGACCTCAGAGACGGGATTGTCTCGAGGCACAAATCTGGGGAAGGGTACAGAAAAATATCTGCTGCTTTGAAGGTCCCAATGAGCACAGTGGCCTACATCATCCGTAAATGGAATACGTTTGGAACCACCAGGACTCTTCCTAGAGCTGGCGGGCCGTCTAAACTGAGCGATCGGAGGAGAAGGGCCCTAGTCAGGGTGGTGACCAAGAATCCAATGGTCACTCTGTCAGAGCTACAGCATTCCTCTGTGGAGAAAGGAGAACCTTCCAGAAGGACAACCATCTCTGCCGCAATCTACCAATCAGGCCTGTAAGGTAGAGTGGCCTCTCCTTAGTAAAAAGCACATGGCAGCCCGCCTGGAGTTTGCCAAAATGCACCTGAAGGACTCTCAGACTATGAGAAACAAAATTCTCTGGTCTGATAAGACAAAGATTGAACTCTTTGGCATGAATGCCAGGAGTCATGTTTGGAGGAAACCAGGCACCGCTCATCACCAGGACAGTACCATCCCTACAGTGAAGCATTGCGGTGGCAGCATCATGCTGTGGGGATGTTTTTTAGTGGCAGGAACTGGGAGACTAGTCAGGATAGAGGGAAAGATGAATGCAGCAATGTACAGAGACATCCTGGATGAAAACCTGCACCAGAGCGCTCTTGACCTCAGACTGGGGCAATGGTTGGTCTTTCAGCAGGACAACGACCCTAAGCACACAGCCAAGATATCAAAGGAGTGGCTTCAAGACACCTCTGTGAATGTCCTTGAGTGGCCCAGCCAGAGCCCAGACTTGAATCCGATTGAACATCTCTGGAGAGATCTGAAAATGGCTGTGCACCGACGCATCCCATCCAACCTGATGGAGCTTGAGAGGTGCTGCTAAGAGGAATGGGCGAAAATGCCCATAGATAGATGTGCCAAGCTTGTGGCATCATATTCAAAAAGACTGGAGGTTGTAATTGCTGAAAAAGGTGCATCAACAAACTATTGAACAAAGGGTGTGAATACTTATGTACATGTGATTTCTTTGTTTTTTTATTTTTAATAAATTAGCAAAAATCTCAAAATCACTTTTTTCACGTTGTCATCATGGGGTATTGTGTGTAGAATTTTGAGGGAAAAATTAATTTATTCCAGTTTGGAATAAGGCTGTAACATAACAAAATGTGGAAAAAGAGAAGCGCTGTGAATACTTTCTGGATGCACTGTATCACTAGTGTGTGGCTTTGGGGTGGTTTGGTTCGGCTGGCTTAGGGGTGTCCCATGCCCTAGACTTGAACCCTTAGAATGTTAGGGACCCAATCAGGGCCGGTTCTGGGGCTCTGTGCGCCCCGGGCGGCAATAGGGGGCGTGGCTTCGTACAGGGGGCGTGGTCATTTACGCCCCCTGTACAGACTGAAATGATGTGCGGTGCGCGATAACGTCATTGCGCACCGCACAGCAAAGGTCCTCTCCACGAAGGGAAACTAGACGCGTACGCGTCTAGTTTCCCTTCACAGCGGCCAGCGGCTGCGGGGGGGGGGGGGCAGCGGGGGGGCACATTACATTTATCCTTGCACCTAATTATTTTACATTCACAGGGGTCAATTCAATTAGGCGGTACTTAGTCACAAGGGTGAGCACGTGTGGTGATATGCCGCACTTACTGTGCTGCCAGACTTTCAGATTTTTGTTCGTACAGTCCCATAGGGCTGCATTCAAATTCCAGAATTTGGGCAAGAACGGGCCGTGAGTGGGGACCAATTCAGCTGCTGCTGATGGCATTCCTATGGGATCGGTATGAAATGCCTCCAATCAAAATGCAGACGTTCAAAATCCTGACACCAATTGACCGATGGTCAAAATCCCGATAAGGTCAAAATCCCGACATGGACAAAATACCGACATTTAAAATACCGACAAGGTCAAAATACCGACATGTAAAATGCCGACAGGTCAAAATACCGACATGAATTTTTTTTTTTGTGTGTGTACGTCGACATAAGTCAACTTGGACACCATAAAAAGTGTACCGCATCCCCTCGCATGGCTCGCTGCGCTCGGCACACTATTATATTCCCCCTCCAGGTCCACTGGGATGGTAAAGTATGAACAAGTCGGTTTCAATGAAAAAAATCATGAAAAACTCATGTCGGTATTTTGACCTGTCGGCATTTTACATGTCGGTATTTTGACCTTGTCTGTATTTTAAATGTCGGTATTTTGTCCATGTCGGGATTTTGACCTTGTCGGGATTTTGACCATCGGTCAATTGGTGTCAGGATTTTGAACGTCTGCATTTTGATTGGAGGTAAACTGACTGCATCCCCATTCCTATGACCCTGCAACATTAACACGCCCATTTTCTCCTAATTGAATTGACCTCATAGACTGTTTTACCTATAAATTGGTGGTACAGCAATGGGGACAGTTTTGGCCCCAACCTATGCTAATATACATATAGGGTATGTGTATCAGTAAATTTTAACTAAGAATTCCTTTCCTTCCACATAAAATATGATAAAAGATACCTATTAAGGTTAAGGCAGAGAAGTTCAAAGATTTTTTAAACATTTAACGTGTCTATTCAAAAATAAGATTTTACTCACCGGTAAATCTTTTTCTCGTAGTCCGTACTGGATGCTGGGGACTCCGTAAGGACCATGGGGAATAGACGGGTTCCGCAGGAGACTGGGCACTCTAAAGAAAGATTTAGTACTATCTGGTGTGCACTGGCTCCTCCCTCTATGCCCCTCCTCCAGACATCAGTTAAGGAAACTGTGCCCGGAAGAGCTGACATTACAAGGAAAGGATTTTGGAATCCAGGGTAAGACTCATACCAGCCACACCAATCACACCGTATAACTTGTGATAACCTTACCCAGTTAACAGTATGAACAAACAACATAGCATCAACCAAAGGATGCCAATATAACGTAACCCTTTATTAAGCAATAACTATATACACGTATTACAGAAAGTCCGCACTGGGGACGGGCGCCCAGCATCCACTACGGACTACGAGAAAAAGAATTACCGGTGAGTAAAATCTTATTTTCTCTAACGTCCTAGTGGATGCTGGGGACTCCGTAAGGACCATGGGGATTATACCAAAGCCTCCAAACGAGCGGGAGAGTGCGGATGACTCTGCAGCACCGAATGGGCAAACACAAGGTCCTCCTCAGCCAGGGTGTCAAACTTGTAGAACTTAGCAAAAGTGTTTGAACCCGACCAAGTAGCAGCTCGGCAAAGCTGTAATGCCGAGACCCCTCGGGCAGCCGCCCAAGAAGAGCCCACCTTCCTTGTGGAGTGGGCTTTCACTGATTTTGGATGCGGCAATCCTGCCGCAGAATGAGCCTGCTGAATCGTGTTACAGATCCAGCGCGCAATAGTTTGCTTTGAAGCAGGAGCACCCAGCTTGTTGGATGCATACAGGATAAACAGCGAGTCAGTCTTCCTGACTCCAGCCGTTCTGTTAACATAAGTCTTCAAAGCCCGGACCACGTCCAGCAACTTGGAATCCTCCAAGTCACGAGTAGCCGCAGGCACCACAATAGGTTGGTTCAAATGAAACGAAGACACAACCTTTGGTAGAAATTGCGGACGAGTCCGCAATTCTGCCCTGTCCATATGAAAAACCAGATAGGGGCTTTTACATGACAAAGCCGCCAATTCTGACACACGCCTAGCCGACGCTAAGGCCAACAGCATGACCACTTTCCATGTGAGATACTTTAGCTCCACGGTATTAAGTGGCTCAAACCAGTGGGATTTCAGGAACCCCAAGACCACGTTAAGATCCCAAGGTGCCACTGGTGGCACAAAAGGGGGCTGAATATGCAGCACTCCCTTAACAAACGTCTGAACCTCAGGCAGTGAAGCCAGTTCCTTTTGAAAGAAAATGGATAGGGCCGAAATCTGGACCTTTATGGACCCTAATTTTAGGCCCATAGTCACTCCTGACTGTAGGAAGTGCAGGAATCGACCCAGCTGGAATTCCTCTGTAGGGGCCTTCCTGGCCTCACACCAAGCAACATATTTTCGCCATATACGGTGATAATGTTTTGCTGTCACGTCTTTCCTAGCCTTTATCAGCGTAGGAATAACTTCATCCGGAATGCCCTTTTCCGCTAGGATCCGGCGTTCAACCGCCATGCCGTCAAACGCAGCCGCGGTAAGTCTTGGAACAGACAGGGCCCTTGTTGTAACAGGTCCTGTCTGAGAGGCAGAGGCCATGGGTCCTCTGTGAGCATTTCTTGCAGTTCCGGGTACCAAGTCCTTCTTGGCCAATCCGGAGCAATGAATATTGTTCTCACTCCTCTTTTTCTTACAATTCTCAGCACCTTGGGTATGAGAGGAAGAGGAGGAAACACATAGACCGACTGGAACACCCATGGTGTTACTAGTGCGTCCACAGCTATCGCCTGAGGGTCCCTTGACCTGGCGCAATACCTGTTTAGCTTTTTGTTGAGGCGTGACGCCATCATGTCCACCTGTGGGAGTTCCCATCGATTTGCAATCAGCGTGAAGACTTCTTGATGAAGTCCCCACTCTCCCGGGTGTAGGTCGTGACTGCTGAGGAAGTCTGCTTCCCAGTTGTCGACCCCCGGAATGAACACTGCTGACAGTGCCTGCACGTGATTCTCCGCCCAACGAAGAATCCTGGTGGCTTCTGCCATCGCCACCCTGCTTCTTGTGCCGCCCTGTCGGTTGACATGGGCCACTGCAGTGATGTTGTCTGACTGAATCAGCACTGGTTGGTCTCGAAGCAGAGGCTCCGCTTGGCATAGGGCGTTGTATATGGCCCTTAGTTCTAGGATATTTATGTGCAGACAAGTCTCCTGACTTGACCACAGCCCTTGGAAGTTTCTTCCCTGAGTGACTGCCCCCCAACCTCGGAGGCTTGCATCCGTGGTCACCAGGACCCAGTCCTGTATGCCGAACCTGCGGCCCTCGAGGAAGTGAGCCCTCTGCAGCCACCACAGAAGAGACACCCTGGCCCTGGGGGCCAGGGTGATCAGCCGATGCATCTGAAGATGCGATCCGGACCACTTGTCCAACAGATCCCACTGAAAAATCCTGGCATGGAACCTGCCGAAGGGAATGGCTTCGTATGACGCCACCATCTTTCCCAGGACTCGCGTGCAGTGATGCACCGACACCTGTTTTGGTTTCAGGAGGTCCCTGACCAGAGTCACGAGCTCCCGAGCCTTCTCCTCCGGGCGAAATACCTTCTTCTGGCCTGTATCCAGAATCATGCCCAAGAAGGGCAGACGCTTCGTAGGGATCAGCTGCGACTTTGGAATATTCAGAATCCAGCCGTGTTGCCGCAACACTTCCTAAGAGTGTGCTACGCTGATCAGTAATTGCTCCCTGGACCTCGCCTTTATGAGGAGATCGTCCAAGTGTGGGATAATTGTAACTCCTTGCTTCCGAAGGAGCACCATCATCTTGGTAAATATTCTCGGTGCCGTGGACAGGCCAAACGGCAGCGTCTGGAATTGGTAATGACAGTCCTGTACCACAAACCTGAGGTACTCTTGATGAGGCGGATAAATGGGGACATGCAAGTAAGCATCCTTGATGTCCAGAGACACCATGAAATCCCCCTCTTCCAGACTTGCAATGACCGCTCTGAGCGATTCCATTATGAACTTGAATTTCCTCAGATAAATATTCAGGGATTTTAAATTCAAGATGGGCCTGACCGAACCGTCCGGTTTCGGTACCTCAAATATAGTGGAATAGTAACCCCTTCCCTGTTGAAGGAGTGGAACCTTTACTACCACCTGCTGGAGGTATAGCTTGTGAATTGCCGCCAACACTACCTCCCTTTCCATGGGGGAAGCTGGCAAGGCCGATTTTAGGTAACGGTGAGGGGGCGTCACTTCGAACTCCAGCTTGTATCCCTGAGACACAATTTGTATAGCCCAAGGATCCACCTGTGAGCGAACCCACTGGTTGCTGAAAATTCGGAGATGCGCCCCCACTGCTCCTGGCTCCGCCTGTGGAGCCCCAGCGTCATGCGGTGGATTTAGTGGAAGCATCTACCCCTGCCTCTGGCAAGAAAAGATGCCCCTCTGACTTTCTTGCTCTTTTGCGAATGAAAGGACTGCATTTGGTAATACGGTGCTTTCTTCGGCTGTGAGGGAACATAAGGCAAGAAATTTGACTTCCCTGCCGTAGCAGTGGAAACTAGGTCCGAGAGACCGTCCCCAAATAATTCCTCACCCTTATAAGGCAAAACCTCCATGTGTTTTTTAGAGTCGGCATCCCCTGTCCATTGCCGAGTCCATAAGACCCTTCTGGCAGAAATGGACATTGCGTTTATTCTAGAGCCCAGCAGGCAAATGTCCCTCTGGGCATCCCGCATATATAGGACCGCGTATTTGATATGTGCCAGGGTCAGTAGAACAATGTCCCTGTCCAGGGTATCTATCTCCTCCGAGAGATTATCAGTCCAAGCTGCTACAGCACTACACATCCAGGCCGAAGCAATTGCTGGCCTCAGTAGAGTACCAGAGTGTGTATACACTGACTTCAGGATAGCTTCCTGCTTTCTATCCGCAGGATCCTTTAGGGCGGCCGTATCCTGTGACGGCAGGGCCACCCTCTTAGATAAGCGTGTCAACGCCTTGTCTACCCTCGGGGAGGATTCCCAGCGTAACCTGTCCGTTGGCGGGAAAGGATACGCCATCAGTAATCTCTTGGAAATTACTACTTTCCTATCAGGGGAATCCCATGCTTTTACACATAATTCATTTAATTCATGTGAAGGGGGAAAAGTCACTTCTTGCTTTTTCTCCCCATACATATAAACCCTCTTGTCAGGGACCGGGTTTTCCTCTGATATGTGCAATATATCCTTCATTGCTATAATCATGTAGCGGATGGCTTTAGTCATTTTAGGCTGCAACTTTGCATCATCGTCATCGACACTGGAGTCAGACTCCGTGTCGGCATCTGTGTCAACCATCTGGGATAGTAAGCGCTTGTGAGACCCTGACGGCCTCTGCGCTGCAGGAGCAGGCATGGGTTGAGACCCTGACTGTCCCAAGGCTACAGCTTTATCCAACCTGTTATGTAAGGAGTTTACATTATCATTTAACACCTTCCACATATCCATCCAATCAGGTGTCGGCACCGTCGGCGGCGACACCTCATTCACCTGCACTTGTTCTGCCTCCACATATCCTTCCTCATCAAACATGTCGACACTGACGTACCGACACACCGCACACACACAGGGAATGCTCTGACTGAGGACAGGACCCCACAAAGGCTTTTGGGGAGACAGAGAGAGAGAGTATGCCAGCACACACCCCAGCGCTATATAACCCAGGGATTACACTGTACCTTAGTGATTACCCAGTAGCTGCTGTTTGTGATCGTTTTGCGCCTAAATTTATGTGCCCCCCCTCTCTTTTTACCCTTTTTGCACCTGGATACTGCAGGGGAGATCCTGGGGAGCGTCTTTCCAGCGGAGCTGTGAAGAGAAAATGGCGCTGGTGTGCTGAGGAAGAAGGCCCCGCCCCCTCAGCGGCGGGCTTCTGTCCCGCTTCTATGTGTAAAAAATGGCGGGGGCTCGAACATATATCCAGTGCCTGACTGGATATATGTGTTATTTTGCCAAAAGGTACCTTAATTGCTGCCCAGGGCGCCCCCCCCTGCGCCCTGCACCCTACAGTGACCGGAGTGTGCGGGTGTGCTGCGGGAGCAATGGCGCACAGCTGCAGTGCTGTGCGCTACCTTAAGTGAAGACAGGAGTCTTCTGCCGCCGATTTCGATGTCTTCATGCTTCTGCTGCTTCTGTACTTCTGGCTCTGCGAGGGGGACGGCGGCGCGGCTCCGGGAACGGACGACAAGGTCAGGTCCTGTGTTCGATCCCTCTGGAGCTAATGGTGTCCAGTAGCCTAAGAAGCGCAACCTAGCCGCAGTTAGTAGGTTTGCTTCTCTCCCCTCAGTCCCACGTAGCAGAGAGTCTGTTGCCAGCAGAAGCTCTCTGAAAATAAAAAAAAACCTAAACTAAAATACTTTCTTCTTAGCAAGCTCAGGAGAGCTCACTAAAAGCACCCAGCTCTGGCCGGGCACAGATTCTAACTGGGGTCTGGAGGAGGGGCATAGAGGGAGGAGCCAGTGCACACCAGGTAGTACTAAATCTTTCTTTAGAGTGCCCAGTCTCCTGCGGAGCCCGTCTATTCCCCATGGTCCTTACGGAGTCCCCAGCATCCACTAGGACGTTAGAGAAAGTATGGTTAAGTTTTAAAATTCTAAAATAATTCAAATGAAATTGAGCGCTTGGGCTTGATATGAAATAAGGGCAACGCACAACAGAAGAACAGAGTTACTACAAAAGACTGCATTAAGCCAGCTGATAACAACAGGTACTTGCCGTACCCCGGCTGCCATATAAATATTCCACTGTCCCAATTCATGTGCATCAAAAGAAACGGCAGTCAAAAAAAGCATAGCGAGGAAAAGATTGCGCGGCTAGAGATTAAAGGATAGAAGCTATATAAAATCCCACATTCAAGAGGCAATAAAAAAAGCTTGGGATTTACAAAGGGAAACATTTTTAGAATATAAAACACACGAAGAAACATCTGAAAATTAATCTTTTATCCTGGAAGACGGGAAAAAGAATTTAACATATTCTTACAAACACTGGAGCATTCTTCAAGCTGACCCAGTACTGGTGGACTTAGGATGAGACATTGTGGCCACTCAATGATGTGTAACACTGTCTATATACAAACTGACCTGTGATCTGTTGCAGCACTTTATATAAAGCAACAGCGTTCCGCGCCAGATGTCACATGACACGTCTGTATTTATATTGAAACCAAATGATTTTTTTCCACGTAAATGTTTTCTGAATGTAACATAGGTAACCATGGAACTGTGAGAGAAGCGACAGTCCCTACCGATCTTCCAAAGACTGTCAAAGTCAGAAAAATATCACGATGCACACTGCCATATTTGCACCTCATATGTGACCCTGCTGCGCATGCGTGCGCTCTCCTGTGAGTGCGCATACTCGCTGTTGCGGGCACCCGCAGGCGCACGGTATGCGCATTTACGGTAGAGATTGTATGCGTCTAGCGTGCGACTCAATCGTTACATATTTTCACTATATAATGTATTTTGTAGATCATGGTCCCTTTGATAGAATCTGAAAGTTTGGTTAATGTAGAATGTTCATGGACAGAGAAATCCCTCTTTGTTTGATACGAAGGGTCAGACAGGAGTAATACTGTGGTGTTTAGTATCCATCGGAAGAGTATTTAATTAGCAATAATAAGAATTTACTTACCGATAATTCTATTTCTCGGAGTCCGTAGTGGATGCTGGGGTTCCTGAAAGGACCATGGGGAATAGCGGCTCCGCAGGAGACAGGGCACAAAAAAGTAAAGCTTTTACCAGATCAGGTGGTGTGCACTGGCTCCTCCCCCTATGACCCTCCTCCAGACTCCAGTTAGGTACTGTGCCCGGACGAGCGTACACAATAAGGGAGGCAATTTGAATCCCGGGTAAGACTCATACCAGCCACACCAATCACACCGTACAACTTGTGATCTAAACCCAGTTAACAGTATGATAACAGAAAGAGCCTCTTAAAGATGGCTCCTTAACAATATAACCCGAATTTGTTAACAATAACTATGTACAGTATTGCAGATAATCCGCACTTGGGATGGGCGCCCAGCATCCACTACGGACTCCGAGAAATAGAATTATCGGTAAGTAAATTCTTATTTTCTCTATCGTCCTAAGTGGATGCTGGGGTTCCTGAAAGGACCATGGGGATTATACCAAAGCTCCCAAACGGGCGGGAGAGTGCGGATGACTCTGCAGCACCGAATGAGAGAATTCCAAGTCCTCTTTTGCCAGGGTATCAAATTTGTAGAATTTTACAAACGTGTTTTCCCCCGACCACGTAGCTGCTCGACAGAATTGTAATGCCGAGACCCCTCGGGCAGCCGCCCAAGATGAGCCCACCTTCCTTGTGGAATGGGCCTTAACAGATTTAGGCTGTGGCAGGCCTGCCACAGAATGAGCAAGTTGAATTGTGTTACAAATCCAACGAGCAATCGTCTGCTTAGAAGCAGGGGCACCCAACTTGTTGGGTGCATATAGTATCAACAGCGAGTCAGATTTTCTGACTTCAGCCGTCCTTGAAATGTATATTTTTAAGGCTCTGACAACGTCCAACAACTTGGAGTCCTCCAAGTCGCCAGTGGCCGCAGGCACCACAATAGGTTGGTTCAGGTGAAACGCTGATACCACCTTAGGGAGAAAATGCGGACGAGTCCTCAGTTCTGCCCTATCCGAATGGAAGATTAGATAAGGGCTTTTATAAGATAAAGCCGCCAATTCAGATACTCTCCTGGCGGAAGCCAGGGCCAGTAACATAGTCACTTTCCATGTGAGATATTTAAAATCCACCTTTTTCAATGGTTCAAACCAATGGGATTTGAGGAAATCTAAAACTACATTTAGATCCCACGGTGCCACCGGAGGCACCACAGGAGGCTGTATATGCAGTACTCCTTTAACAAAAGTCTGTACCTCAGGAACTGAGGCCAATTCTTTTTGGAAGAATATTGACAGGGCCGAAATTTGAACCTTAATAGATCTCAATTTGAGACCCATAGACAATCCTGATTGTAGGAAATGTAGGAAACGACCCAGTTGAAATTCCTCCGTCGGAACACTCCGATCCTCGCACCACGCGACATATTTTCGCCAAATGCGGTGATAATGTTTCGCGGTGACTTCCTTCCTTGCCTTAATCAAGGTAGGAATGACTTCTTCTGGAATGCCTTTCCCTTTTAGGATCTGGCGTTCAACCGCCATGCCGTCAAACGCAGCCGCGGTAAGTCTTGAAAGAGACAGGGACCCTGTTGTAGCAGGTCCCTTCTCAGAAGTAGAGGGCACGGGTCGTCCGTGACCAACTCTTGAAGTTCCGGGTACCAAGTCCTTCTTGGCCAATCCGGAGCCACTAGTATTGTTCTTACTCCTCCTCACCGTATAATCTTCAATACCTTTGGTATGAGAGGCAGAGGAGGAAACACATATATTGATTTGTACACCCAAGGTGTTACCAGTGCGTCCACAGCTATTGCCTGTGGATCTCTTGACCTGGCGCAATACTTGTCCAGTTTCTTGTTGAGGCGAGACGCCATCATGTCTACCATTGGTCTTTCCCAACAGTTTATTAGCATGTGGAAGACTTCTGGATGAAGACCCCCCTCTCCCGGGTGAATATCGTGTCTGCTGAGGAAGTCTGCTTCCCAGTTGTCCACGCCCGGGAAGAACACTGCTGACAGTGCTATTACGTGATTCTCCGCCCAGCGAAGAATCTTGGCAGCTTCTGCCATTGCACTCCTGCTTCTTGTGCCGCCCTGTCTGTTTACATGGGCGACCGCCGTGATGTTGTCCGACTGAATCAACACCGGTTTTCCTTGCAGGAGTGGTTCCGCCTGGCTTAGAGCATTTTAGATTGCTCTTAGTACCAGAATGTTTATGTGAAGAGACTTTTCCAGGTTCGTCCATACCCCCTGGAAGTTTCTTCCTTGTGTGACTGCTCCCCAACCTCTCAGGCTGGCGTCCGTGGTCACCAGGATCAAATCCTGTATGCCGAATCTGCGGCCCTCCAATAGATGAGCCTTTTGCAACCACCACAGAAGATATACCCTTGTCCTTGGCGACAGGGTTATTCGCAGGTGCATCTGAGGATGCGACCCTGACCATTTGTCCAACAGATCCCTTTGGAAAATTCTTGCATGGAATCTGCCGAATGGAATTGCTTCGTAAAAAGCCACCATTTTTCCCAGGACTCTTGTGCATTGATGTACAGACACCTTTCCTGGTTTTAGGAGGTTCCTGACAGGTCGGATAACTCCTTGGCTTTTTCCTCGGGAAGAAAAACCTTTTTCTGAACCGTGTCCAGAATCATCCCTAGGAACAGCAGACGTATCGTCGGAAAACAGCTGCGATTCTTGGAATATTTAGAATCCAGTCGTGCCGTCGAAGAACTACTTTAGATAGTGCTCTTCCGACCTCCAACTGTTCTCTGGAACTTGCCCTTTTTAGGTCGTGCAAGTAAGGGATAATTTAGATGCCTTTTTTCTTTGAAGAAACATCTTTTCGGCCATTACCTTGGTAAAAAAGGCCCGGGGTGCCGTGGATAATTCAAACGGCATCGTCTGAAACTGATATTGACAGTTCTGTACCACGAACCAGAGGTACCCTTGATGAGAAGGACAAAATTTGGACATGGAGGTAATCCTTGATGTCCAGGGACACCATATAGTCCCCTTTTTTCCGGTTCGCTATCACTGCTCTGAGTGACTTTATCTCGATTTGAACCTTTTATGTAAGTGTTCAAAACATTTTAGATTTAGACTATGTGTCACCAAGCCGTCTGGCTTCAGTACCACAATATAGTGTGGAAAAATAATACCCTTTTCCTTGTCGTAGGAGGGGTACTTTGATTATCACCTGCTGGATATACAGCTTGTGAATTGTTTCCAATGCTGCCTCCCTGTCGGAGGGAGCCGTTGGTAAAGCAGACTTCAGGAACCTGCGAGGAGAAGATGTCTCGACTCTCCAATCTTTACCCCTGGGATAATACTCGTACGATCTAGGGGTCAACTTGCGAGTGATCCCACTGCGCCCTGAGACTCTTGAGACTACCCCCCCACCTTGAGTCCGCTTGCACGGCCCCAGCGTCATGCTGAGGACTTGGCAGACGCGGTGGAGGGCTTCTTTTCCTGGGAAAGGGCTGCCTGCTGCAGTCTACTTCCCTTACCTCTATGTCTGGGCAGATATGACTGGCCTTTTGCCTGCATGCCCTCATGGGAAAGGAAAGATTGAGGCTGAAAAGACGGTGTCTTTTTTAGCTGAGATGTAACTTGGGGTAAAAAAGGTTGGATTTCCCAGCTGTTGCTGTGGTCCCCAGGTCCGATGGACCGACCCCCAAATAACTCCTTCCCTTTATACAGCAATACTTCCATCTGCCGTATGGGATCTGTATCACCTGACCACTGTCGTGTCCCTGACATCTTCTGGGAGATATGGACAACGCACTTATCTTGATGCCAGAGAGCAAATATCCCTCTGTGCATCTCACATACATATATATAGAATGCATCCTATTAAATGCTCTACATGAATAAAATATTTTCAGTCAGGGAATCCGACCAAGCCAACCCAGCACTGCATCTCCAGGCTGATGGCGATCGCTGGTCGCAGTATAACCACCGTATGTGTGTATATACTTTTTAGGATATTTTTCCAGCTTCCTATCAGCTGGCTCCTTGAGGGCGGCCGTATCTGGAGACGGTAACGCCACTTGATAAGCGTGTGAGCGCCTTATCACCCTAAGGGGTGTTTCCCAACGTACCCTAATTTCTGGCGGGAAAGGGTATAACGCCAATATTTGCTATCGGGGTAACCCTACGCATCATCACACACTTCATTTTATTTTATCTGATTCAGGAAAAACTACAGGTAGTTTTTTCCCACTCCCACATAATACCCTTTCTTGTGGTACTTGTAGTATCAGAAACACGTAACACCTCCTTCATTGCCCTTAACGTGTGGCCCTAATGAGAAATACGTTTGTTTATTCACCGTCGACACTGTATTCAGTGTCCGTGTCTGTGTCTGTGTCGACCGACTGAGGTAAATGGGCGTTTTTAAAAACCCCTGACGGTGTTTCTGAGACGCCTGGACCGGTCCTAATAGATTGTCGGCCGTCTCATGTCGTCAACCGACCTTGCAGCGTGTTGACATTCTCACGTAATTCTCTAAATAAGCCATCCATTCCGGTGTCGACTCCCTAGAGAGTGACATCACCATTACAGGCAATTTCTCCGCCTCCTCACCAACATCGTCCTCATACATGTCGACACACACGTACCGACACACAGCACACACACCGGGAATGCTCTGACAGAGGACAGGACCCACTAGCCCTTTGGGGAGACAGAGGGAGAGTCTGCCAGCACACACCAAAAACGCTATAATTATATAGGGACAACCTTATATAAGTGTTTCTCCCTTATAGCATCTTTTATATATATACAATATCGCCAAAATCAGTGCCCCCCCTCTCTGTTTTAACCCTGTTTCTGTAGTGCAGTGCAGGGGAGAGCCTGGGAGCCTTCTCTCCAGCTTTTCTGTGAGAGAAAATGGCGCTGTGTGCTGAGGAGATAGGCCCCGCCCCTTTTACGGCGGGCTCGTCTCCCGCTATTTTTGAAGTTAGGCAGGGGTTAAATATCTCCATATAGCCTCTGTGGGCTATATGTGAGGTATTTTTTGCCTCTAATAAGGTTTTTATTTGCCTCTCAGAGCGCCCCCCCCAGCGCTCTGCACCCTCAGTGACTGTTGTGTGAAGTGTGCTGAGAGGAAAATGGCGCACAGCTGCAGTGCTGTGCGCTACCTTTATGAAGACTCAGGAGTCTTCAGCCGCCGATTTTGGACCTCTTCTCTCTTCAGCGTCTGCAAGGGGGCCGGCGGCGCGGCTCCGGTGACCATCCAGGCTGTACCTGTGATCGTCCCTCTGGAGCTAGTGTCCAGTAGCCAAGCAGCAAATCCACTCTGCACGCAGGTGAGTTCACTACTTCTCCCCTAAGTCCCTCGTTGCAGTGATCCTGTTGCCAGCAGGACTCACTGTAAAGTAAAAAACCTAAGCTAAACTTTCTCTAAGCAGCTCTTTAGGAGAGCCACCTAGATTGCACCCTTCTCGTTCGGGCACAAAATCTAACTGGAGTCTGGAGGAGGGTCATAGGGGGAGGAGCCAGTGCACACCACCTGATCTGGTAAAAGCTTTACTTTTTTGTGCCCTGTCTCCTGCGGAGCCGCTATTCCCCATGGTCCTTTCAGGAACCCCAGCATCCACTTAGGACGATAGAGAAATTCCGGTGTTGGTTTGAAGCGAATTAATCGCTCGTGCGAATAGTTATGGACATAAGAAGTTTATGTCCATTTACTATTATTTGCACTTACTTATCCATGCGGCGGGAAACCTAGTTTCCCACCCACCTGAGCAGTTGGAAATCGTCACAGCCCACCTGTATGAATCAACCTATGACCTTTTGTTATAATGCGAGGAGGAATTCCTGTGTCCAATGAACAATGAGATTGTAGGGACCATTGAATTGTATTGTGTGTGGGGCATAAATAGACAAGCCGATCACATCCAGCTCACTCTTCAACGGTTCTCATTGCTGAAAATCGGGAGCTGGATGTCCAGAGGCGCATGCGATCGTTCCCCTTGTGCGTAAGTTTTCTCCGCAATCATATTGTCTTTCTTGTTATTATGGGCCATATCTCTCTCTCTCTCTCTTCTCCTCTTTCTCTCATTTTCTCTTAAACGTAATTGTATTGTATTTACTGTGTAGTTATCTGGTTAGTTAGTCTATGTTATATTGTAGTGTATGACTTGTATTGTATTGTTCTTTTTCTCAAGTATAACATTCATATAAGGCGTTAGACCCTAAGCTCGGTAGTTGTGTATTTATTATAGTGTTAAGTATTCACAGAGCGTCGGTGACGCTCAAACAGCTTTTAAGTTAATAAGGTTACACTGTGTTGCATCTACACCCTATCTCTACACTAAGGTTTTACTGCATATTACATTGTTTATGGCTTAGAGATAAAGGTTTAACATTGTGAGCGTCAGCGCCGCTGGTGATCTCCTCGTGGTCCCGAGCGTCCGCTACGCTATAGCGAATCATTACGTTAGTCGGCAGCCAATAGCGTGCCTGCCTGTGATCTCTTGGCCGTGAGCGAACGTGACGCTTGAGCGTCTCGACTACGGCTAAGCGATTGTTACGCAACGAGCGTACCCTTACGGTACTCCACACGTAAATAGCGTACAGTGTTCTTAGACCTCATAAAGGGTTTTATATAAGATAAATATTTAGCTTTATCAATTGGCGGCTCGTCCTGTCCTTCACATATCTCTGCTAGGTAATTTCAGCAGACATTATCCATCAGCAAAGGGCGGGAGATCATATTCTTCGCAGTGCTGACGGGATAAGCGTCTGCTTCGCTTAGTAAAGGGTGCTGAGGGAATCCGGAACCGGAGGTAAGAACAAAACGCTAGTGTCTTTTAAAACTGTTTATTTCTGTCTTGCGTACGCACGCACGCACATATCTGCATTTCTTTTTCATTCGTGTATTTTCATATCACTCTCCTGTTTGCCATTTTATAATTGATAAAACGTGCTAAGAGAGATTTGTTGCTATTTCATAGTTAAAGTGTAAATGTAATATATAAAGGGATAAAGTGTAAAGCCCACACGCAACTCTACCTAAGGTATAAGGAGAGATTGGTGTGTTGCGCGGTAGACGATCGAGGATCATCTACATTGATAAAATGTGTTAGTTGTGTTACGGTGGATATTTGCTTTGCGTACACGTGTCTCTAACAAAGGGTGAGACTCGCGTACGCAACTCAAAGGCCGACGCACGCAGCGTAAATTACGCAACGGAGCGTCCGGGTACGCCCACGTAACTCAAATCACACGATAGTGTTATTGCAACAGGCGGAAAGGTGGCAACGTGGTAAGTAGCGCAAGTCTATTTTAGTGTCCGAAATTTAGATTAACAGATCCTTCTCCAAATTCACAACACATCTGGTTTAAAGAAAATTTCTGCGCAGAAATAGAAATAGAAACAAAAGTGTACATGTGGTGAGTGAGTGTTTTGTATATATAAGTTTATACAATTTTCCAGGTTGAACCACAAGAAGTCGAGTTCTCGCAGAGGTACATGCATGTAAGTGTCGTACATGGTGGCGAGGGAGGCATCCCTTGTTAAATATAAAATTTGAGCAGTAGAGTATAGTAGACCAGGAGGTCATACTACAGACCAGGAGGTCCAGGTACAGCAGACTAAGAAGTCTGCCATAAATAAGAGAAAAGGGCACAACCCAGGGGGTTGGTGCAAAACCCATATAGGCCAATAAAGCTCTGGCTGAAGGAATTCGCAGCCGAAATTTTCGATTCCACTGGTCGCTCAGCACATAAGATTAGTTGCTTATGTGCTGAACAATTGTACCGCACGTAATTGTGTGCATTAGTTAATCTGACCAGTACCATTTGTGTACGAACCCGGTCATAAAACTATTTGTACATTCTGACGTGATTTGTGTAATTTTTTATTTTCTGAAGGGAAGTTCGCTGGTCACTCAGGAATTGTCCAACAACCAATAGTTACTGGAAAGAGTAAGTGTTCTGCGGATATCCCTCGCATGTTCCAGTAAATAGAGGCTCATAGGGGCCCTGGGTCGAGTACGCCAGCGCTAAGGCAGTGTGTAGGTCGTATTGGTCGGCGTGGGCGAGTGAGTGGGGTACTCGGTAAACCGCCACTGTCAGCCTATCGTGAACATTTTGGTTTTTGTAAGGGTTCGCTGAAGACCCTGATTGAAGGTCAGAGGTGGTGAAAGCAACGCCTGCAAGTTATGGGGGCCAATTGTTCAGGAAGGGGGCGATCAACCTCGGTTCGGGTTGATTCAGTAAACCGACCAGTCGGGTCGGCAAGGTACGTAATGTGTGAAAAATATGGGCCCTCATTCCGAGTTGATCGCTCGGTATTTTTCATCGCATCGCAGTGAAATTCCGCTTAGTACGCATGCGCAATATTCGCACTGCGACTGCGCCAAGTAATTTTACAATGGAGATAGTATTTTTACTCACGGCTTTTTCATCGCTCCGGCGATCGTAATGTGATTGACAGGAAATGGGTGTTACTGGGCGGAAACAGGCTGTTTTATGGGCGTGCGGGAAAAAACGCTACCGTTTCCGGAAAAAACGCAGGAGTGGCCGGGGAAACGGGGGAGTGTCTGGGCGAACGCTGGGTGTGTTTGTGACGTCAAAACAGGAACGACAAGCACTGAACTAATCGCAGATGCCGAGTAAGTCTGAAGCTACTCTGAAACTGCTAAGTAGTTAGTAATCGCAATATTGCGAATACATCGGTCGCAATTTTAAGAAGCTAAGATTCACTCCCAGTAGGCGGCGGCTTAGCGTGTGTAACTCTGCTAAAATCGCCTTGCGAGCGATCAACTCGGAATGAGGGCCATGGTTCACATACAGAGGTTTTATGTGATGAATGGGAGAGAATGACAGTGCATGACGGGGAGAAATTCCCAAGAGTAGGTAGCTTTAGCCCAGAAGTGTTGCAAAATTTAAGGAGGAGGATATGTCTCATTAAATCAACAAAGAGACGAATCCAACATTATGATTATTTGCAGTTATGGCAACAGGAGGGTGAAATACAGAGAGGATTGGCTCTGGCGGCGGGATCTAATCCTATCAAGAAATTGATAGCGACGGCCCCGCCGCCACCATACATATCAGGAGAGAAATTGGTTGCGGAGAATGACGCATTAGGGTGTAACAAACAAACACTTAGCAACTGTGTAAATGTTAATAAGTTAACAAATGCAAGTATTAACCCGTGCAAGTTGTACCCTGTTTTGAACTTTCCCCAGGAGTGTGATCAAGAGGACGAATCGGCAACAATATCGGCGCTCTCTCTAGCAGCCACCATAGCAGAGACAACAGTAGGCACGGCTCCACCCACGAGATTAGTAACAAAAGCCCCTAGTGGAGGGATAGGTGAGGTCGTATCTACAGGTAAGTACGGCACCATACACTACGCTGAAACCATTTCACCACAGGCTGTAGAACCTACACAGAGTGATGTTAGTAGACTTAATCCTGTTAGGGTAATAGCAGTGCCAAATGGGAAAACTGACACGACAGGAATCACACCTGTTAGGAACATTGCCATGTACAGCCCATTTTCCAGAATGGAATTAAGAACCATAGTGTCTGAATTCCCTGACCCTAGGAAAGACTTAGTTGCTAGCCAGAAATACATCAGAGACCTAGGAAACACTTTAGAGCCCAATAACAAAGACTGGCAGATATTGCTGAGGGCATGTTTACCCTCAAATGTCGACGCAGCTCAATTTTTAGCTGACTGTGGATTGGATCAGGATGTACCTCTTACAGATGTGTACAACAAAGATAACGTAAAAAGAATAAGTTTACAGTTAAAGGAGTATTTCCCAGCGGTAGTTAAGTGGAACAAGATTTTCTCCATTAAACAGAAAGAGTCAGAAACTGCTGCAGAATATTTTCACAGGGCATTACTAGAAATGGCAAAATACACAGGTATAGAGGACATCAAAACAAACAAACCATCGAGAAGTAGCAGTATCTGTACTAATGGATGGTTTAAAAGAGACATTAAAGACAAGGGTACAGACCACGCAACCATGTTGGCGAGGTCTGTCGGTGGCTACTTTGAGAGAGGCTGCAATTGATCACGACCGGAATATCACCCGACACAGGGAGTCACAAGGTGATAAGTTAATGTCCGTAAGTATACAGGCCCTGACCACAAGGCAGCCTTTGTATAAATCACCAAACCCTGTGGGTAAGTCAAATGTGGTAACTTGTTTTTCTTGTCATAGACAGGGACACATGGCACGAGACTGTAGAGTGAAAAATTCACAAAAAACTCATATCAACCCCCTAGACAACGACACGACATTGGGAGCAGGGTCCGCAGAAACGGAGTTATGAGCCACATGCAGGGGAAACAAAAAGATACCCCCCGAACAGAGACTGGCAAGCCTCTGGCAGTTCCCATTTAACCCCTTCACAAGTAGTTGCTGCCAGCGGAATTCAGGGAGGTCACCATACCCAATAGGGGTGTGGCCATACCTGTAATCTGCAGCCAGTAAAATTGATTGCAAGTCTTGGGAGTGAACCTGAAATTGCAATTAATGTAGCTGGTAAAACATTAAACTTCCTTGTAGATACAGGGGCGGCCAAATCAGTGATAAATTCAACAGTGGGCATGAGAACCACTGGTAAGACAATTCCAGCCATGGGAGTAACAGGAGTAGTCCAGCACTACCCTGTTAGCAAACCAGCCGAGATTACAGTAGGGCCTTTACATACCAAGCATTCCTTTTTGCTGGCTGCATCGGCACCAACTAATCTCCTGGGAAGAGACTTATTGTGCAAAATGGGGTGCGTCATTTATTGTACTCCTGAAGGTGTATTCTTGGACATACCTGAGAATCACGCTCAGGAAGTGCGAGACATGTTAGACTCCCCATCAAAATTAATGTCACATACCATTATGACAAATAGGACTCCATCCCAAGTAGAAGAAATGACATCCCAGATACCAGAGTCACTATGGACTAAAGATGGACAGGACACTGGATTAATGGCAAACGTAGCTCCGGTAGTTGTACAAGTAAAAGATGGTAGGATAGCTCCAAAAATCCCACAGTACCCTCTGAAGCCAGAGGTGGAGTTAGGAGTGTATCCCGTAATAGAGCGCTTGCTACAACAGGGCATTCTGGTAAGAACGTCCAGCACTGCCAATAGTCCCATCTTCCCTGTTAAAAAGAGTTGGGGGAGGGGTTACAGGCTAGTGCAGGATCTAAGGGGGATTAACAAAATAGTTGAGAGTCAGTTCCCCGTAGTGCCAAATCCAGCTGTCATCCTTATGCAAATCCCTCCCACTGCGAAATTTTTCACTGTTATTGACCTCTGCTCCGCTTTCTTTTCGGTACCTCTGCACCCTGACAGCCAATATTTGTTTGCATTCACATACAGAGGAGTCCAATACACATGGACTCGATTACCACAAGGTTTCATAGACAGTCCAAGTATATTTTCCCAGGCTTTGCATGATTGTTTACAGTCTTTCCAACCAGAGAGTGGATCAGTATTAATACAGTACGTGGATGATCTACTACTGTGTTCTGATTCATTGGAAGCATCCCTGAAGGATACGAAACAGCTCCTGTTTCATCTTTCAGACACAGGACACAAGGTTTCCAAAGACAAGTTGCAATTATGCCAAACTAAGGTAAAATATTTGGGACACTGTCTAACACAAGGACTGAGACACCTGACCGCTGATAGAATTCAAGCAATTAGAGACATGCCACAAACCCAGCAACAGATCAGAACATTTTTAGGAATGTGTGGGTATTGCCGTAACTGGATCCCAGGGTTTTCCATTCTAGCGTTACCTTTGCAGGAGATGGTCTCCTCAAACAAACCTGATCGGATTTCGCATACAGACGAGTCTGAGACGGCATTTGAGAGACTTAAACAGTGCCTAACGCAGGCACCAGCATTAGGTATGCCAGACTATGGGAAACCCTTTGAGCTATACGGAACAGAAAGTGCTGGTTGCGCGGCAGGCGTCTTAACCCAAAAGCACGGTGATGCCAGCAGGCCAGTAGCATACTACAGCGCTCAGCTAGACACGGTAGCGCGATCCCTCCCCACATGCTTGCGAAGCGTTGCTGCGATAGCATTGCTAGTAACGAAAAGCGAAGATGTAGTGCTAGGACACAACCTCACAATTCATACACCACATGCAGTGTCAGCCTTGCTAAATTCTGCCCAAACCAGGCACGTCTCATCAGCGCGGTTTACAAGATGGGAATTGGCACTAATGGCCCCCGTAAACATCACCATAAGGAGATGCAGTGCATTAAATCCTGCAACATATCTCCCAGGTGTGCCTGGACAGGCACAAAGGGTGGAGGATGAGAGTGGTGGGGAAGGAGAATTTAATACAAAGGAGGACACACATGATTGTATGGAATATTTGACCCAAAATTTTACCGCAAGGCCTGACATCAGTGACAACCCACTGGAAGATGTAGATCTAACTTTCTACACGGACGGTAGTTGTCACAGACAGTCAGACTCGGGAGACTTGTGTACTGGATACGCAGTCGTAGATGACCAAGGCACCATAGAAGCGGAACCGCTAGGCCCACCTCACTCAGCCCAGGTTGCTGAACTGGTCGCCCTAACCAGAGCATGTGAATTGGCTAAGGGCAAATCAGCCAATATCTACACCGACTCTAGATACGCATTCGGGGTAGTCCATGATTTCGGAGCCCTATGGCGCCTCAGAAATTTCATGACGGCAGCTGGTACACCGGTAGCGCATGCAGCTCACATCAAAAGGCTTCTAACAGCGATACAGGAACCCGACAGAGTGGCTGTTATCAAGTGTAAAGCACACACATATAGCCAAGACCCAGTATCACTTGGTAACAGCCGAGCAGACGAAGCAGCTAAGTTAGCAGCTGGTACCCCCAGACAGACAGACACCACACAACTGATGGTATTTAATACCATCAACACACAGAAGTTGTGTGAGATGCAAAATTTGTGTTCCACACAGGAAAAGGCAGTCTGGAAGGCAAAGGGATATGGCCAGGAGTCCTCAGGACTCTGGACGGATGGACAAGGTAAACCGGTGGCCCCCAGAGCATATCTTCCATGTTTAGCTGAGGCAGCTCACGGGCTGACTCATCTGGGCAAGGAGGGAATGTGCAAGTTGGTAAGAGCATATTGGTGCGCCCCAGGATTTTCATCTCATGCAGGTAAGAGAGCAATGTCATGCCTTACCTGTTTGAGAAAGAACATCGGAAAGGCAATACCAACAGAACCATCTCATATCCCACCTGCAGGCGGCCCTTTCCAGGTAATACAGATTGCCTTCATTCAATTACCCCCTTGTCGAAATTTGAAATATGTACTTGTTTGTATAGATGTATTCTCAAATTGGGTCGAAGCATTTCCTGCGGCCACAAATACCGCTATGTTTACTGCTAAGAAAATTGTGCAGGAATTTGTATGTAGATATGGTATCCCTAGAATAATTGAAAGTGACAGGGGTACCCATTTTACAGGTGATGTCTTTCAAGGAATGTGTAAGTTGATGGGAATTGATAGCAAGCTGCACACTCCATACCGTCCACAGGCGAGTGCGAAGGTGGAAAGAGTGAACAGCACTATTAAAAATAAACTGAGCAAAGTTATGGCAGAAACAGGATTGACATGGCCAGAAGCTTTACCCATTGTACTGTACAGCATCAGAACCACTCCCAGGTCCCCTCTTAATCTGTCTCCCTTTGAAATTTTGTTTGGTCAACAACCGCATGTTATGATTAACCCTCAGGATGATTTGAAGTGTAACAATGAAGTGACTGTAAAGTACTTGATTAACATGAGTAAACAGCTAAGGAATCAAAATGATAATTTGAAGTTGGTGATTCCTGATTTACCAGATAGTAATTGTCATGACATTGAACCTGGGGATTATGTAATGATACGGAATTTTCTACTCTCAGGTTGCCTTATTGACAGATGGGAAGGACCATACCAAGTCTTATTGACTAGCACTACAGCATTGAAAGTTGCCGAGAGAGAGACTTGGGTTCATTCGTCCCATTGTAAGAAGGTTGCTGATCCAGAGAGGTCCCGTGATAAGGAACAGACGGTAGAGGAAGTTGTATCACTGGAGTGTCTGTTCCAGGAGGACTGAGGCGGCACCTGAGCATTGAAAATCACAAGATCAAAAGCAGTTGTCGATTCCCTGTTCCCTTTTATTGTTTTTCTCCACTTCCCATCCCCTCTCCCTCAAATTATTTTTCCCCCTTCTCCTTCTTCGTTTCCTCCTATAAGATGGACTTGCCCCAGGAGACTATGATCCGGATTTTTCTGTTGACCATGATGTTGACCAGAGCAGTCTGTTCCGGCGAGAGTACCATGGAGGTCGATAGAGGTTCTGGAATGGGTTCTGATGGCAGAGATGGAGGCGTAGTTTCCCAAGAACAACATAATCAACAAGCAAAGGCGAGTATCAGAAAACGATCCGATAGCATTGACCATAGAAGGAATTGTGAAGGATTGTTAGCTGAAGAAAACTGTATCTGTAGGCTCTGTGACAATGTAGTTGAGGATGGGTGCATCAAGAAATGCCAATCCAGTTTTAATATCCACATGGACCGGCATCCCTTGAGTGACTATCACTCCTTAGTGGGTAGTGTGTTAAATCAAACAGATTGTTGGGTATGCTCTCAAGTACCTCAAGGTCATAGCAAATCAGAACTAGTACCATTTCCTTTAACGATAGGGGAGGTACTTGAGCTAAGTGGTGGGAGGCCGGTGGACAGGAGGTTTAATATCTCCAGTCCTCCTAGTTTGAAGCTCCACCAATATCATGTGGACAGATCCCTCATATGTTTTAACATTTCCAATCCCCGAAAGCCGGGAAATTGGGAAGTGTCATGGAGTAACCAAACCATGACCTTTTCATATAGAGCAGATAGAATGCCGACAGATACAGAGCTTATACGCCACATAGCCAGTAGAGGAAAATCTTTCCGATATAGGTATACCCTAGGAAATAGGATTACGAGAGTTGGAGAGGTATCACCAGGATACTGTGCACATATCGTACAAGCTGATACGTGTACTAGACAGATGGGAGAATTAGGGTTAGGAGATTTCACATGGAAGATGTGTAATATGGTTATGTCCTACTCCGTCCCATATGTTCTCCCCGATGATGCATATTTCATATGCGGGAGGAAGGCGTATAAGTGGCTTGCCCCAAACTCTGAAGGATTGTGTTATATTGGAAAAGTACTGCCTGAAGTAATGACTGTATCACATGCCAAAATGAAAGATATACACTGTGTTGCCCAAGCTCCTTATACTCATACCCATTACGAGCACGTAGTTAAACGGCACCTGATAGAAAGAACAGAGCATCCGGCCTCTGACATGATCCATGAATCCACCGGGATTCAGTTTCTAATCGCGTTAGACATCACTCGCACCGCCAGAGGAGTGTTGAATTATAAATACATATCTGCGCTCGCAAATTTGTTAGACAATATCACAGAAATGTATGATGACACGTTTAGGTATACTGGAAGAGAACTTCAAGCTTATAAAACAGAACTGGTTCAGCATAGAATGATTCTCAATTATCTCACAGCAGTAACAGGTGGATATTGTGTCACACTGGCAACGCAGTACGGCGTGAAATGTTGCACATATATAACGAATAGTACCGAGGACACGGTCGAGGTCATAGACCAAAAGATGGACGATATTCTCCAACTGAAGTGGGAATTTCGCAGGAGACACAATCTCACCCTTGCTGCTGTGAGTAATGAGCTGACTAGTTGGGTGTCATGGTTGAACCCGCGAAATTGGTTCTCTGGTTTAGGAGAATGGGCTCAAGGAGTCATAATGGATGTTGGGAAGTTCCTCCTATGTATCTTAGGTGTTATCATAACGATTGGCTTGATATTTAGATGCGGTCAGGCTTTAACGAAGTGTAAACGAAGTACCAGGGTGATGAGTTTAAGGAGTGAGGAAATTGTAATTCCAATGGATTTGATTTATGACCCAACTGTAGAAACAATGATGTGATGAAAATGCGATTTCTACGGTCCGTTTCTTTCACCTGTTTTTCCGGTTTCTCCAAGGTAACAAGACCTACGTTTGACGAGGAATTTGATGATCCTGTATACAGACAACGGATGGATTAAAGAAGAAGTTTTGACAACCTTATACACAGATATTTGATGAACTTTGCCATAGACCCCCAGTTTCCCTAGAAATTTTAAAATTACGCTAGCCCAACACTTTTGTAAGTCTATGGACATTGACAAAGCTTTTTGCCCACACGCCTTTTGGCAAAAGCACAAAGAAGACTGCATTCAACAGACACCGAACAAGACTTCAACCGACAAATGTTCATTTACCTGACATAGAATACCACTGCATTTACCGTAATTATGTCTTTTCTTCATCTCTACAACCTCCAGGTAATTACACACATAGTCGATAGGGAATACAGGCACAGATATCAGCAATCACATATTCCCCCATTCATGTATCATCAACTAAAATGTGCTCCCCATTTTGTTACAACCACAGCCGAAAAGAGCTCGGTAAAGTTTGACAGCCCATCCACAGACCCGTACCACGGGATAAGAAGGAATTCAAATGTATACTTCGCAATGCCTCGAAGCTTGATTTAAAACACATACGGCACGATGATACATGACCCCCAAACACGGATTCATACACACATGCTTCTGCTATCTCACTAGGTCATACCCTTTTCCTACCTTCTCCTCTCCTCCCCTACCCAACCATGTAAATGTATTAACCCCTGACATATATTTTTCTCGTTTTGAAATGTTTTAGGAAGTGGCAGTTATTGTTGACTGCCAAAGGGTGGACTGTCAAAGTCAGAAAAATATCACGATGCACACTGCCATATTTGCACCTCATATGTGACCCTGCTGCGCATGCGTGCGCTCTCCCGTGAGTGCGCATACTCGCTGTTGCGGGCACCCGCAGGCGCACGGTATGCGCATTTACGGTAGAGATTGTATGCGTCTAGCGGGCGACTCTTTCGTTACATATTTTCACCATATAATGTATTTTGTAGATCATGGTCCCTTTGATAGATTCTGAAAGTTTGGTTAATGTAGCATGTTCATGGACAGAGAAATCCCTCTTTGTTTGATACGAAGGGTCAGACAGGAGTAATACTGTGGTGTTTAGTATCCATCGGAAGAGTATTTAATTAGCAATATTCCGGTGTTGGTTTGAAGCGGATTAATCGCTCGTGCGAATAGTTATGGACATAAGAAGTTTATGTCCATTTACTATTATTTGCACTTACTTATCCATGCGGCGGGAAACCTAGTTTCCCACCCACCTGAGCAGTTGGAAATCGTCACAGCCCACCTGTATGAATCAACCTATGACCTTTTGTTATAATGCGAGGAGGAATTCCTGTGTCCAATGAACAATGAGATTGTAGGGACCATTGAATTGTATTGTGGGTGGGGCATAAATAGACAAGCCGATCACATCCAGCTCACTCTTCAACGGTTCTCATTGCTGAAAATCGGGAGCTGGATGTCCAGAGGCGCATGCGATCGTTCCCCTTGTGCGTAAGTTTTCTCCGCAATCATATTGTCTTTCTTGTTATTATGGGCCATATCTCTCTCTCTCTCTCTTCTCTTTCTCTCTCATTTTCTCTTAAACGTAATTGTATTGTATTTACTGTGTAGTTATCTGGTTAGTTAGTCTATGTTATATTGTAGGGTATGACTTGTATTGTATTATTCTTTTTCTCAAGTATAACATTCATATAAGGCGTTAGACCCTAAGCTCGGTAGTTGTGTATTTATTATAGTGTTAAGTATTCACAGAGCGTCGGTGACGCTCAAACAGCTTTTAAGTTAATAAGGTTACACTGTGTTGCATCTACACCCTATCTCTACACTAAGGTTTTACTGCATATTACATTGTTTATGGCTTAGAGATAAAGGTTTAACATTGTGAGCGTCAGCGCCGCTGGTGATCTCCTCGTGGTCCCGAGCGTCCGCTACGCTATAACGAATCATTACGTTAGTCGGCAGCCAATAGCGTGCCTGCCTGTGATCTCTTGGCCGTGAGCGAACGTGACGCTTGAGTGTCTCGACTACGGCTAAGCGATTGTTACGCAACGAGCGTACCCTTACGGTACTCCACACGTAAATAGCGTACAGTGTTCTTAGACCTCATAAAGGGTTTTATATAAGATAAATATTTAGCTTTATCAGACTTAGGGGTCTATTTATCACCATCCAAGGATGCGGCTGTGAGGTAATAAAATCATCCGAATCCACACTGCGATAATTGATTACATCGCAGAGATGTATCAGTTATTGCATTCAGGGACAGAGCCTCTCCGCAGCATCATCGGGGTATTTTTCATGAAAAATACCCCGACGTCCTGCTGCGCATGCGCCGCCACTGTCGACATCGTCGCTACCACCGCCGGGTCAACCCCCCATTGCGAGTACCCCGGCACCGTGTACCCCCCCGCACAGTAGATATACCCACCAGTCCAGGGAGCCGGTCATCGCTGCTCCTGTACGGCTGCTGCCGGGCTCCGGATCCTGAGAGCTGCTGTGACCCCCGGTGCTGTAAAGTGAGCTGCTGTTTTGCAGCGTCACTTTACTGCACCGGGGGTCACAGTGCAGCACATGAAAAACCCGGTACCCGGCAGTCCGAACCGGAACACCGATCACCAGCTCCCTAGACTGGTAAGTATAGTTTTTTTTTTTTTTTTATAAGTGATCAGCTTGTGTGTCCATAGGACACACAGAGCTGATCACACTGCTTGGTCCCTGCACAGCTTTCTCTGCCAGGGCAGAAGTAGGGAACTCACCTTGCTGCCCTGTGATCTCGCCAGCCTGAGATGGCGTTATTATCACCACAGGGGGCACTGCCGTATTTTTTTACTTATTTTTTTGTTGTAAATTCGGCCACATCACATTTCCCATTATAAGTATGGGGGAATGTGATGTGGGTAACTAAAAATAATGACGATTAAAGGGTTTGGAGCAGTTTTTCATGATACTAAAATAATGTGAGATGGGTGTGAAAACAGAAAACCCCCTTTTTTCACATTATTTTATTCAAAATAATGTTAATAAATGTGCCTCTTAGACTGACATAATGGTATCCAATTCAACGGATGCATTGTATTACATGTGATATATGGAAACTGGTAGACACTGGCAATACGTCAGACCATACAGCGCCCCCTAGATACATGTCTGTGATGCGTATAGGTACTTCACTAGCACAGCTTTCAGAATGTCAGTGTAAATATAAATACATAGGAAAGGCTGAGATTGCCGGAAAATAAAAATACAAAGAATTCTGTAGAAATCGTTCAGTATATAGACACTAAAAGCAATGAGACTAATCTATAACTAGTAACGTGTGCAGCTATATAATTAGTCAAATTAGTGAAAAATGGGGCGATATTCCCAAAAAGACTGACTCAAATGCATGAACTAGCTTCATCAGCGAAACGCGTATCAGCATTTGCAAGTGTGTCTGTGACCGGTCTCCCGCTTTACACTGAGGTAGTGTGTTACTCAACCAATCACTATTTCAACAATGCATAATCTATACCCGCCAACATTGCAGAGCCAGAAATCGGTAAATCGCGCTGCCATTTATCTCTATGTTACCACTGGAGACGCTGAACCCGCACACGGCCTCTTTTAGCCGGAACAGACCATTAAAAAAAACGGTACTGTACTGGCCAAACAGGTACAGCTGGAGGGTATGATAATCCCCCCTGAAACCGAGAGGTGATTGCATTTAACGGCAATTTAGTGATGTTAGGCAATTATGCTAGTGTAGGTACTGGCAGAGATTGGGGTCCCATGACGCCGGGCTGCAAGCTTAAATGTACGAACAACACCCCCTTGCATTTATATGCTAGATACAGCCAGATTTGCAGTACACTATTGTGAGTGTCAGTATCAAACGTCTTTCCGCATGACAGAGTACAGCACTGAACACGGACAGCTGCAGATTATACAGTATATAGTATTTATACCTTCCCTGGCTATCTGTGTATACATTTACTATGCACCGCAGAAGCCCCTGATAGGCTCCAGGTGATGTGTCTGAAGTACTGAAGTTGTTTTGATATCAGATCAGATTATTCTTTAGGATACTTTGATAATAATGTTTCAGTAGTACGCTACGTATCTTAGGATCTGTTGCACTGATATCCAGCTATCGCAAGCATACATATTCTGGCTCTTATACATTATCGCTGTGGGATGCAACTTTCATTGGTGGTTGTGTGATGGAATATCACTACGTGCAGTGAACCTTATATGTGGAGTCCACTGCATACATAAACAACTGGACGTGTCATACAGATGTCTCCTCCTACATCCTTGCAGCGGTCACGTTAAACAGCCCTTCCAGTCACGCCTAGTCGCGAGCGTGTTTACTCATGTCTGGCGTCTTTTGTGCATTTTCTACCGAAAATGCATCTTATTCACATGGAAATGTGAATAAGACGCCCAAGAGTCGAGTAAATTGATATGCGGCATGCCTATATTCTGTGTGTGACTGCGGCTGTATCTGCATACGGAATGCTACGTTACAGTGTCAGTAATAGGATATGCGGCATGCCTATATTCTGTGTGTGACTGCGGCTGTATCTGCATACAGAATGCTACGTTACAGTGTCAGTAATAGGATATGCGGCATGCCTATATTCTGTGTGTGACTGCGGCTGTATCTGCATACTGAATGCTACGTTACAGTGTCAGTAATAGGATATGCGGCATGCCTATATTCTGTGTGCGACTGTGGCTGTATCTGCATACTGAATGCTACGTTACAGTGTCAGTAATAGGATATGCGGCATGCCTATATTCTGTGTGTGACTGCGGCTGTATCTGCATACTGAATGCTACGTTACAGTGTCAGTAATAGGATATGCGGCATGCCTATATTCTGTGTGTGACTGCGGCTGTATCTGCATACTGAATGCTACGCTACAGTGTCAGTAATAGGATATGCGGCATGCCTATATTCTGTGTGCGACCGCGGCTGTATCTGCATACTGAATGCTTAGTTACAGTGTCAGTAATAGGATATGCGGCATGCCTATATTCTGTGTGTGACTGCGGCTGTATCTGCATACGGAATGCTACGTTACAGTGTCAGTAATAGGATATGCGGCATGCCTATATTCTGTGTGTGACTGCGGCTGTATCTGCATACTGAATGCTACGTTACAGTGTCAGTAATAGGATATGCGGCATGCCTATATTCTGTGTGTGACTGCGGCTGTATCTGCATACGGAATGCTACGCTACAGTGTCAGTAATAGGATATGCGGCATGCCTATATTCTGTGTGCGACCGCGGCTGTATCTGCATACTGAATACTTAGTTACAGTGTCAGTAATAGGATATGTGGCATGCCTATATTCTGTGTGTGACTGCGGCTGTATCTGCATACTGAATGCTACGCTACAGTGTCAGTAATAGGATATGCGGCATGCCTATATTCTGTGTGCGACCGCGGCTGTATCTGCATACTGAATGCTTAGTTACAGTGTCAGTAATAGGATATGCGGCATGCCTATATTCTGTGTGTGACTGCGGCTGTATCTGCATATGGAATGCTACGTTACAGTGTCAGTAATAGGATATGCGGCATGCCTATATTCTGTGTGTGACTGCGGCTGTATCTGCATACGGAATGCTACGTTACAGTGTCAGTAATAGGATATGCGGCATGCCTATATTCTGTGTGTGACTGCGGCTGTATCTGCATACTGAATGCTACGTTACAGTGTCAGTAATAGGATATGCGGCATGCCTATATTCTGTGTGTGACTGCGGCTGTATCTGCATACTGAATGCTACGTTACAGTGTCAGTAATAGGATATGCGGCATGCCTATATTCTGTGTGTGACTGCGGCTGTATCTGCATACTGAATGCTACGTTACAGTGTCAGTAATAGGATATGCTGCATGCCCATATTCTGTGTGTGACTGCGGCTGTATCTGCATACGGAATGCTACGTTACAGTGTCAGTAATAGGATATGCGGCATGCCTATATTCTGTGTGTGACTGCGGCTGTATCTGCATACTGAATGCTACGCTACAGTGTCAGTAATAGGATATGCGGCATGCCTATATTCTGTGTGTGACCGCGGCTGTATCTGCATACTGAATGCTTAGTTACAGTGTCAGTAATAGGATATGCGGCATGCCTATATTCTGTGTGTGACTGCGGCTGTATCTGCATACGGAATGCTACGTTACAGTGTCAGTAATAGGATATGCGGCATGCCTATATTCTGTGTGTGACTGCGGCTGTATCTGCATACTGAATGCTACGCTACAGTGTCAGTAATAGGATATGCGGCATGCCTATATTCTGTGTGCGACCGCGGCTGTATCTGCATACTGAATGCTTAGTTACAGTGTCAGTAATAGGATATGCGGCATGCCTATATTCTGTGTGTGACTGCGGCTGTATCTGCATACGGAATGCTACGTTACAGTGTCAGTAATAGGATATGCTGCATGCCCATATTCTGTGTGTGACTGCGGCTGTATCTGCATACTGAATGCTACGTTACAGTGTCAGTAATAGGATATGCGGCATGCCTATATTCTGTGTGCGACTGCGGCTGTATCTGCATACGGAATGCTACGTTACAGTGTCAGTAATAGGATATGCGGCATGCCTATATTCTGTGTGTGACTGCGGCTGTATCTGCATACTGAATGCTACGTTACAGTGTCAGTAATAGGATATGTGGCATGCCTATATTCTGTGTGCGACTGTGGCTGTATCTGCATACAGAATGCTACGTTACAGTGTCAGTAATAGGATATGCGGCATGCCTATATTCTGTGTGTGACTGCGGCTGTATCTGCATACTGAATGCTACGTTACAGTGTCAGTAATAGGATATGTGGCATGCCTATATTCTGTGTGCGACTGTGGCTGTATCTGCATACAGAATGCTACGTTACAGTGTCAGTAATAGGATATGTGGCATGCCTATATTCTGTGTGTGACTGCGGCTGTATCTGCATACTGAATGCTACGTTACAGTGTCAGTAATAGGATATGCGGCATGCCTATATTCTGTGTGTGACTGCGGCTGTATCTGCATACTGAATGCTACGTTACAGTGTCAGTAATAGGATATGTGGCATGCCTATATTCTGTGTGTGACTGCGGCTGTATCTGTATATGGAATGCTACGTTACAGTGTCAGTAATAGGATATGTGGCATGCCTATATTCTGTGTGTGACTGTGGTTGTATCTGCATACTGAATGCTACGTTACAGTGTCAGTAATAGGATATGCGGCATGCCTATATTCTGTGTGTGACTGCGGCTGTATCTGTATATGGAATGCTATGTTACAGTGTCAGGATATGCGGCATGCCTATATTCTGTGTGTGACTGCGGCTGTATCTGCATACTGAATGCTACGTTACAGTGTCAGTAATAGGATATGCAGCATGTGTATATTCTGTGTGTGACTGCGGCTGTATCTGCATACTGAATGCTACGTTACAGTGTCAGTAATAGGATATGCAGCATGCCTATATTCTGTGTGTGACTGCGGCTGTATCTGCATACTGAATGCTATGTTACAGTGTCAGTAATAGGATATGCGGCATGCCTATATTCTGTGTGCGACTGTGGCTGTATCTGCATACTGAATGCTACGTTACAGTGTCAGTAATAGGATATGTGGCATGCCTATATTCTGTGTGCGACTGTGGCTGTATCTGCATACTGAATGCTACGTTACAGTGTCAGTAATAGGATATGCAGCATGTGTATATTCTGTGTGTGACTGCGGCTGTATCTGCATACTGAATGCTTAGTTACAGTGTCAGTAATAGGATATGCGGCATGCCAATATTCTGTGTGTGACTGTGGCTGTATCTGCATACGGAATGCTACGTTACAGTGTCAGTAATAGGATATGCGGCATGCCTATATTCTGTGTGCGACTGTGGCTGTATCTGCATACTGAATGCTACGTTACAGTGTCAGTAATAGGATATGCGGCATGCCTATATTCTGTGTGCGACTGTGGCTGTATCTGCATACTGAATGCTACGTTACAGTGTCAGTAATAGGATATGTGGCATGCCAATATTCTGTGTGTGACTGTGGCTGTATCTGCATACGGAATGCTACGTTACAGTGTCAGTAATAGGATATGCGGCATGCCTATATTCTGTGTGCGACTGTGGCTGTATCTGCATACTGAATGCTACGTTACAGTGTCAGTAATAGGATATGCGGCATGCCTATATTCTGTGTGCGACTGTGGCTGTATCTGCATACTGAATGCTATGTTACAGTGTCAGTAATAGGATATGCGGCATGCCTATATTCTGTGTGTGACTGTGGCTGTATCTGCATACGGAATGCTACGTTACAGTGTCAGTAATAGGATATGCGGCATGCCTATATTCTGTGTGCGACTGTGGCTGTATCTGCATACTGAATGCTACGTTACAGTGTCAGTAATAGGATATGCGGCATGCCTATATTCTGTGTGTGACTGCGGCTGTATCTGCATACTGAATGCTACGTTACAGTGTCAGTAATAGGATATGTGGCATGCCTATATTCTGTGTGTGACTGCGGCTGTATCTGCATACTGAATGCTATGTTACAGTGTCAGTAATAGGATATGCGGCATGCCTATATTCTGTGTGCGACTGTGGCTGTATCTGCATACTGAATGCTATGTTACAGTGTCAGTAATAGGATATGCGGCATGCCTATATTCTGTGTGTGACTGCGGCTGTATCTGCATACTGAATGCTACGTTACAGTGTCAGTAATAGGATATGTGGCATGCCTATATTCTGTGTGTGACTGCGGCTGTATCTGCATACTGAATGCTATGTTACAGTGTCAGTAATAGGATATGCGGCATGCCTATATTCTGTGTGCGACTGTGGCTGTATCTGCATACTGAATGCTATGTTACAGTGTCAGTAATAGGATATGCGGCATGCCTATATTCTGTGTGCGACTGTGGCTGTATCTGCATACTGAATGCTATGTTACAGTGTCAGTAATAGGATATGTGGCATGCCTATATTCTGTGTGTGACTGCGGCTGTATCTGCATACTGAATGCTACGTTACAGTGTCAGTAATAGGATATGCGGCATGCCTATATTCTGTGTGTGACTGCGGCTGTATCTGCATACTGAATGCTACGTTACAGTGTCAGTAATAGGATATGCGGCATGCCTATATTCTGTGTGTGACTGTGGCTGTATCTGCATATGGAATGCTATGTTACAGTGTCAGGATATGCGGCATGCCTATATTCTGTGTGTGACTGTGGCTGTATCTGCATATGGAATGCTATGTTACAGTGTCAGGATATGCGGCATGCCTATATTCTGTGTGCGACTGCGGCTGTATCTGCATATGGAATGCTACGTTACAGTGTAGTGGCTGTTTTCCAGTCGCAGTCACACACAGAATAGAGGCATGCCGCATATCATTTTAATCAGCAGGGTCTGCTCGTGCGTCTTATATAAGATGCATTTTCAGCAAAAAAGACCCCCGACATAAGTAGAGCAGCCCAGGAACTGCCGGCTCATTCACGCCTGGCATCTCGCAGTGCATGGCGTAATCAGGTTAGATCGCAAAAGTTGCAAATCGCAATCCAGCCGATTATCGAACGACTATGCAGCGATTTAATTGCGCGTGTGTGCCCGCAAATAGCTATTATTTATGCGAACGCATTGTGCTTCAATGCAATCGCATTTTAATTGACGGGAATTCAGTGTTTAGGGGAGGAAACATGGCATTTTGTGGGTGTGTTTGTAAAAACGTAGGCTTTATTTTTGGGTGGGTCTCTGACGTCAGCGATCACCACTTCCAGCCTCTTCGGTATGCACAATTGTGGATGACCTTGCCTGGCGCAGATAGGAAAAACTCTTCGATGTCCCGGTATTTGCGTATGGGTTATGCGATCACATTGCGCATTGCGATGCATTCGCAATTTTGCCAATGGGCGTTTTTTCTCTATTTCTGGGCGGCAACTATTTGACTATCCATAATACTGTACATAAGGTGATATTTTAACGTGTTCAGTGGTTTCTAGGTGGAAATTATTACTGAAGCGAGACTGACTGATGCAACATACTTTAAATCTGGTTTATATTATAATATTCTTCTAGCGTTCTTCTACTTTCCTTCTGTGCTTTGATGTTATAAATGCTTTAATGTATTATTGCACATAATTTAGCAATTTTTTAGCAATTAAATAAAATGTTACGATTTCTAACACAATTGTTGCACCCGGTTGTCATCTGACTAGCGGCACGCTTTCATCTTTTTTAGACAATTGCATAATAACACGGGAAAGTCAGACAGCACCCCCACCGCTGGCTTAGGGCAAATCATTCTCCTACCAGGCAGCAGGGGGCAATAACTAAGAACAATACGGTATCTCTCTTTCATGACATCACAGCGTCATTTCCCAGCCAGTGCTAGTGTCTGTTCGCTTTATAAATGTATATTCAGCTCTTAGATACACTAATAGTAATAATATTAAAATGAATATTAAATACTAAGCCTCTCTCTTTAAAATTCTCCTGCGCTATGCACCATGGGGGTGATTCCGACCTGATCGCACGCTGCCGGTTTTTGCAGCGCAGCGATCAGGTCACTACTGCGCATGCACCGCAATGCGCAGGTGTGTCACACGGGTACAAAGCGGATCGTTGCTGGGCGATAGATTTTACAAAGAATCCATTCGCACAGCCGATCGCAAGAAGATTGACAGGAAAAAGGCGTTTGTGGGTGTCAACTGACCGTTTTCAGGGAGTGGCTGGAAAAAACGCAGGCGTGTCCAAGCGTTTGCAGGGCGGGTGTCTGACGTCAATTCTGGTCCCGGATAGGCTGAAGTGATCGCAAGGGCTGAGTAAATTCAAACCTACTCAGAAACTGCACAAACTGTTTTTGTAGCGCTCGGCTGCACAGGCGTCCGCACACTTGCAAAGCGAAAATACACTCCCCAGTGGGCGGCGAAAATGCGTTTGCACAGCTGCTAAAAACAGCAAGCGTGCGATCAACTTGGAATGACCCCCTATCTCTGTACACACCACATTTTTATTCTCAGTCCGTTTATAATTCCATACCCCACAAATCAGCCGTATCCACTAACACACGTTGCAGGTACACACTCTCTTCACTGAAGAACGTTATCACAGACATGGGTCTATTTACTAAAGAAAGAGAAGTCGTTCCTCTGGGGTTTTCACTTATCACTATCTATCAGGGGCTACTACGTGCAACTGCGATAGCTTCCCAATCCTAACCTCTACCGCCTCAGTCTTCCTATCACTATCGCCATCACCAAATGTCAGTAATTAATGAAAAATGCTTTATTTAAAGACAGTTAATCATTATTTGGATTGTTAGTAAAAATACTTATTTTTTATAATTTTGAACTTTTTTATTCCCCCCCCCCCCCCCACACATTTATTTACAAAGCCGAAGGCAGGGCTTGCCGCCCCACTGCACATGTGCAAACCGGCACAGCTTGGTCATGCATGTGTAGTTGCATCAAGACTGGCTGGTGAAATGCGTAGGGTCTCTAGTATAACGGCTTCCACAAACAGCATATCCCCCTGACAAAGTCTTCAGTGATGAAACGCGTAGTGTCAGTAGATACTACTGCTTCAGTAAACAGCATATCGCCCTCACAATATATTCAGTGTTAAAACGCGTAGGGTCAGTAGCACTACTGCTTCAGTAAACCGCATAACCCACTGACAAAGTCTTCAGTGATGAAATGCATAGGGTCAGTAGCACAACTGCTTCAGTAAACAGCATATCCCTTTGACAAAGTCTTCAGTGACAAAACGCGTAGGATGACCAGCACTACTGCTGCAGTAAACAGCATACCACCTGACAAAGTCTTCAGTGACAAAATGAGTAGGGTCAGTAGCACTACTGCTTCAGTAAACAGCATATCCCCCCTGACAAAGTCTTCAGTGATGAAATGTGTAGGGTCAGTAGCACCGTTGCTTCCGCAATCAGCATATCCCCCGACAAAGTCTTTGGTGAATAAACGCGTAGGGTCAGTAGTACCAATGCTACAGTAAATAGCACATCCACCTGACAAAGTCGTTAGTGATAAAATGCGTAGGGTCAGTAGTACTACTGATTCTGCAAACAGCATATCCCTCTGACAAAGTCTTCAGTAATGAAACGCATAGTGTCAGTAGCACCTCTGCTTCAGTAAACAGCATATCCCCCTGACAAAGTCTTCAGTGACAAAATGCGTAGGGTCAGTAGCACTACTGCTTCAGTAAACAGCATATCCCCCTGACAAAGTCTTCAGTGATGAAATGCGTAGGGTCAGTAGCACCGTTGCTTCCGCAATCAGCATATCCCCCGACAAAGTCTTTGGTGAATAAACGCGTAGGGTCAGTAGCACTACTGCTTCAGTGACGAAACGTGTAGGGTCAGTAGCACCAATGCTACAGTAAACAGCATATTCCCCTGACAAAGTCTTCAGTGATGAAATGCGTAGGTTCAGTAGCACCACTGCTTCAGTAAACAGCATACCAGCTGACAAAGTTTTCAGTGATGAAATGCGTCGGTCCAGTAGTACTACTGCTTCTGCAAACAGCATACCACCTGACAAAGTCTTCAGTGATGAAATCTGTAGGGTGAGTTGCACTACTGCTTCAGTAATCAGCATATCCCCCTGACAAAGTCTTCAGTGACAAAATGCGTAGGGTCAGTAGCACTACTGCTTCTGCAAACATCATATCCCCCGACAAAGTCTTTGGTGAATAAATGCGTAGGGTCAGTAGCACTACTGCTTCAGTGACTAAACGCGTAGGGTCAGTAGCACCAATGCTACAGTAAATAGCACATCCACCTGACAGTCTTCAGTGATAAAATGCGTAGGGTCAGTAGTACTACTGATTCTGCAAACAGCATATCCCTCTGACAAAGTCTTCAGTAATGAAACGCATAGTGTCCGTAGCACCTCTGCTTCAGTAAACAGCATATCACCCTGACAAAGTCTTCAGTGACAAAATGCGTAGGGTCAGTAGCCCTAATGCTTCTGCAAACATCATATCCCCCGACAAAGTCACTGGTGCATATATGCATAGGGTCAGTAGCGCTACTGCTTCAGTGACAAAACGTGTAGGTTCAGTAGCACCAATGGTACAGTAAACACCACATCCCCCAGACAAAGTCTTTAGTGGCAAAATGCGTAGGGTCAGTAAAGCACTACTGCATCCTGAGGTAGTGCTAGTTGTTTTCCAATTATCATTGGATGAATAGGAGTGGATTACTGGATTATTATCACTACAGGTAAAATGTTCATATGATCTCGTTAAGTATGTTTTTTACATCTACTTTGTGAGATTAACATTTCCCCAAAACTTCTACACAATCTTTTCTCCACATTTTTTACTATTTTACCTCTGACTGCAGTGTTACCCCGGAGGTACCGATGATGCACCTTCCTTACATCGGAAGCACTTGACCACTAAACAGGAACCAGTGACGCCCAAAAAAAGGGTTGAGTTACAAAAAATTGCAATGCTTTTAATAGGTAAACACCCTGAATATTATCTTTGATGTAATAGGGGGCTGTATACACTGGGAGAGATGTGTGCTGAGCGAGGGGGGGGGGGGGGGGGGTGCTCATTGCACTCAGCGGTGAAATGAGCGACCTGCTAGATTGTGGGGCATACACACGGAGAGATCCGTGCTTAACTTCTAAGATATCTAGTCAGATTGCTTAGAATTTAATCACGGATCTCTCCATGTGTACCCCTTGGATTTCACCTTGCGTCAATAGGCCTAGCCCAGGACTTCTACCAGGTATATGGACAAACACAAAATAGTCAGTGCACAACGCTCAACCTACTTCACCATACATGGTACAGCGATATAGAAATAACCAGCAGATACACATAAAAGTAGCATCAAACACCTCATTATGGCCCTCATTCAGAGTTGTTCACTCGGTAGCTGCTTTTAGCAGCATTGCACACGCTAGGCCGCCGCCCTCTGGGAGTGTATCTTATCTTAGCAGAATAGTGACCGAAAGATTAGCAGAATTGTGAATAGAAAATTCTTAGCAGTTTCTGAGTAGCTCCAGACCTACTCACAGATTGGGATCAGCTCAGGCCGTTTCGTTCCTGGTTTGACGTCACAAACACGCCCTGTGTTCGGCCAGCCACTCCCCCGTTTCTCCAGACACTCCTGCGTTTTATCCTGGCACGCCTGCGTTTTTCCGCACACTCCCAGAAAACAGTCAGTTTCCGCCCAGAAACACCCACTTCCTGTCAATCACACTCCGATCACTTCAACGATGGAAATTCTTCGTTCGGACATGAGTAAATCTACCAAGTATTGTGCTAAAATACTTAGCGCATGCGCACTGCGTACCATTCGCATGAGCATTTTTGACTTAATCACTCCGTTGCCAAAATCGGCAACGAGCGAACAACTCGGAATGACCCTCTATAACCGCACCCTGTAATAAATACAGGGATTAATGAACTTTCAGAGGCGACAGCTACAAAACTATAGACCAATATGAGGGGCATCAATCCGGCCTGAGGTGGGTGGATGAGACCCTGGCACACTGTACTCAGTAACGTTTTTATTTCCCCCCTTAGTGACTCAGCGAGCAGTCACATAGACAGTGACACCTCTGTCTCCATCTACCCTGTGACCGCATCATAACAGCCCCAAGAGGCGGCAGAAGACTCAGAGAAACGGGAGCCTGATGAAACCTTTCCCCAACGTCACCCAAGAGAGCCAACAACGGCACTTACTGCTACCGGCCGGGGCTCTTACCGGGCCGACACTAATCACACTGTGACATTTGTAGCAATCTGCCGGCACTTCATATCTGATAGAGTGCTGGAGCGCGCCGCTTCCTGACAAGAGTCCGTGCTTCACATCTCATCTCTGATGTGTTCTCCACAATCCAGTCACCGCCTGTTCCTCGGGGAAGAGGGAGAGTGCCGGCAATCAGACCCCGGCCTAATCATTAGCTACACTTTACCCATCATCCACCGACACCCTGACATTTACCTGCCTCACTGTCAGCGCAGATGACGCACAGCAGCGGCGGCGGAACACGGGAACGCTCATCAAGTGTTTATTGGCTGCATGGTTTTGTATTGCTGAATCCCAGGTCAGAGTGATTTATACAGAGGAGTGTAAACGGGAATAATAATACATTCCAACTTCTATCTAGTACAGTAACAGTATTACAGGTATCAGCAATACTCTTCCAGCACACAGAGAACATCTCCCATCACTGTCCACTGTAACCCTCAGGTACACCCCCTGTACTATGTATGTGTGCCCCTTCCCCATCCCGCTGTCACTCTGTGCTGGACACTATCCTGTAACCCTCAGGTACACCCCCTGTACTATGTATGTGTGCCCCTTCCCCGTCCTGCCTGTCACTCTGTGCTGGACACTATCCTGTAACCCTCAGGTACACCCCCTGTACTATGTATGTGTGCCCCTTCCCCGCCTGTCATCTGTGCTGGACACTATCCTGTAACCCTCAGGTACACCCCCTGTACTATGTATGTGTGCCCCTTCCCCATCCCGCTGTCACTCTGTGCTGGACACTATCCTGTAACCCTCAGGTACACCCCCTGTACTATGTATGTGTGCCCCTTCCCCGTCCTGCCTGTCACTCTGTGCTGGACACTATCCTGTAACCCTCAGGTACACCCCCTGTACTATGTATGTGTGCCCCTTCCCCGCCTGTCATCTGTGCTGGACACTATCCTGTAACCCTCAGGTACACCCCCTGTACTATGTATGTGTGCCCCTTCCCCGCCTGTCATCTGTGCTGGACACTATCCTGTAACCCTCAGGTACACCCCCTGTACTATGTATGTGTGCCCCTTCCCCGCCTGTCATCTGTGCTGGACACTATCCTGTAACCCTCAGGTACACCCCCTGTACTATGTATGTGTGCCCCTTCCCCGCCCGCCTGTCACTCTGTGCTGGACACTATCCTGTAACCCTCAGGTACACCCCCTGTACTATGTATGTGTGCCCCTCCCCCGCCTGTCACTCTGTGCTGGACACTATCCTGTAACCCTCAGGTACACCCCTGTACTATGTATGTGTGCCCCTTCCCCGTCCTGCCTGTCACTCTGTGCTGGACACTATCCTGTAACCCTCAGGTACACCCCCTGTACTATGTATGTGTGCCCCTTCCCCGCCCGCCTGTCACTCTGTGCTGGACACTATCCTGTAACCCTCAGGTACACCCCCTGTACTATGTATGTGTGCCCCTTCCCCGCCCGCCTGTCACTCTGTGCTGGACACTATCCTGTAAACCCTCAGGTACATCCCCTGTACTATGTGCCCCTTCCCCGCCCCGCCTGTCACTCTGTGCTGGACACTATCCTATAACCCTCAGGTACACCCCCTGTACTATGTATGTGTGCCCCTTCCCCGCCCGCCTGTCACTCTGTGCTGGACACTATCCTGTAACCCTCAGGTACACCCCCTGTACTATGTATGTGTGCCCCTTCCCCGCCTGTCACCTGTGCTGGACACTATCCTAGAACCCTCAGGTACACCCCATGTACTATGTATGTGTGCCCCTTCCCCATCCCGCCTGTCACTCTGTGCTGGACACTATCCTGTAACCCTCAGGTACACCCCCTGTACTATGTATGTGTGCCCCTTCCCCGTCCTGCCTGTCACTCTGTGCTGGACACTATCCTGTAACCCTCAGGTACACCCCCTGTACTATGTATGTGTGCCCCTTCCCCGCCCGCCTGTCACTCTGTGCTGGACACTGTCCTGTAACCCTCAGGTACACCCCCTGTACTATGTATGTGTGCCCCTCCCCCGCCTGTCACTCTGTGCTGGACACTATCCTGTAACCCTCAGGTACACCCCTGTACTATGTATGTGTGCCCCTTCCCCGCCCGCCTGTCACTCTGTGCTGGACACTATCCTGTAACCCTCAGGTACACCCCCTGTACTATGTATGTGTGCCCCTTCCCCGCCCTGCCTGTCACTCTGTGCTGGACACTATCCTGTAACCCTCAGGTACACCCCCTGTACTATGTATGTGTGCCCCTTCCCCCGCCCTGCCTGTCACTCTGTGCTGGACACTATCCTGTAACCCTCAGGTACACCCCTGTACTATGTATGTGTGCCCCCCCCCCGCCTGTCACTCTGTGCTGGACACTATCCTGTAACCCTCAGGTACACCCCCTGTACTATGTATGTGTGCCCCTTCCCCGCCCCGCCTGTCACTCTGTGCTGGACACTATCCTGTAACCCTCAGGTACACCCCCTGTACTATGTATGTGTGCCCCTTCCCCGCCCCGCCTGTCACTCTGTGCTGGACACTATCCTGTAACCCTCAGGTACACCCCCTGTACTATGTATGTGTGCCCCTCCCCCCCCCTGCCTGTCACTCTGTGCTGGACACTATCCTGTAACCCTCAGGTACACCCCCTGTACTATGGATGTGTGCCCCTTCCCCCGCCCTGCCTGTCACTCTGTGCTGGACACTATCCTGTAACCCTCAGATACACCCCTGTACTATGTATGTGTGCCCCCCCCCCTCCCCCCTGCCTGTCACTCTGTGCTGGACACTATCCTGTAACCCTCAGGTACACCCCCTGTACTATGTATGTGTGCCCCTTCCCCGCCCGCCTGTCACTCTGTGCTGGACACTATCCTGTAACCCTCAGGTACACCCCCTGTACTATGTATGTGTACCCTTCCCCGCTCTGCCTGTCACTCTGTGCTGGACACTATCCTGTAACCCTCAGGTACACCCCCTGTACTATGTATGTGTGCCCCTTCCCCGTCCTGCCTGTCACTCTGTGCTGGACACTATCCTGTAACCCTCAGGTACACCCCCTGTACTATGTATGTGTGCCCCTTCCCCGTCCTGCCTGTCACTCTGTGCTGGACACTATCCAGTAACCCCCAGGTACACCCCCTGTACTATGTATGTGTGCCCCTTCCCTGCCCCGCCTGTCACTCTGTGCTGGACACTATCCTGTAACCCTCAGGTACACCCCCTGTACTATGTATGTGTGCCCCTTCCCCGCACCGCCTGTCACTCTGTGCTGGACACTGTCCTGTAACCCTCAGGTACACCCCCTGTACTATGTATGTGTGCCCCTTCCCCGTCCTGCCTGTCACTCTGTGCTGGACACTATCCTGTAACCGTCAGGTACACCCCCTAACCTATATATGTGTGTCGCTTCCCCGCCTGTCACTCTGTGCTGGACACTATCCTATAACCCTCAGGTGCATCCCCTGTACTATGTATGTGTGCCCCTTCCCCGCCTGTCACTCTGTGCTGGATACTATCCTGTAACCCTCAGGTACACCCCCTGTACTATGTATGTGTGCCCCTTCCCCGCCCTGCCTGTCACTCTATGCTGGACACTATCCTGTAACCCTCAGGTACACCCCATAACCTATATATGTGTGTCGCTTCCCAGCCTGTCACTCTGTGCTGGACACTATCCTGTAACCCTCAGGTACACCCCTGTACTATGTATGTGTGCCCCTTCCCCGCCCCGCCTGTCACTCTGTGCTGGACACTATCCTATAACCCTCAGGTACACCCCTGTACTATGTATGTGTGCCCCTTCCCCGCCTGTCACTCTGTGCTGGACACTATCCTGTAACCCTCAGGTACATCCCCTGTACTATGTATGTGTGCCCCTTCAACGCCTGTCACTCTGTGCTGGACACTATCCTATAACCCTCAGGTACACCCCCTGTACTATGTATGTGTGCCCCTTCCCCGTCCTGCCTGTCACTCTGTGCTGGACACTATCCTGTAACCCTCAGGTACACCCCCTGTACTATGTATGTGTGCCCCTTCCCCGCCCGCCTGTCACTCTGTGCTGGACACTATCCTGTAACCCTCAGGTACACCCCCTGTACTATGTATGTGTACCCTTCCCCGCTCTGCCTGTCACTCTGTGCTGGACACTATCCTGTAACCCTCAGGTACACCCCCTGTACTATGTATGTGTGCCCCTTCCCCGTCCTGCCTGTCACTCTGTGCTGGACACTATCCTGTAACCCTCAGGTACACCCCCTGTACTATGTATGTGTGCCCCTTCCCCGTCCTGCCTGTCACTCTGTGCTGGACACTATCCAGTAACCCCCAGGTACACCCCCTGTACTATGTATGTGTGCCCCTTCCCTGCCCCGCCTGTCACTCTGTGCTGGACACTATCCTGTAACCCTCAGGTACACCCCCTGTACTATGTATGTGTGCCCCTTCCCCGCACCGCCTGTCACTCTGTGCTGGACACTGTCCTGTAACCCTCAGGTACACCCCCTGTACTATGTATGTGTGCCCCTTCCCCGTCCTGCCTGTCACTCTGTGCTGGACACTATCCTGTAACCGTCAGGTACACCCCCTAACCTATATATGTGTGTCGCTTCCCCGCCTGTCACTCTGTGCTGGACACTATCCTATAACCCTCAGGTGCATCCCCTGTACTATGTATGTGTGCCCCTTCCCCGCCTGTCACTCTGTGCTGGATACTATCCTGTAACCCTCAGGTACACCCCCTGTACTATGTATGTGTGCCCCTTCCCCGCCCTGCCTGTCACTCTATGCTGGACACTATCCTGTAACCCTCAGGTACACCCCCTAACCTATATATGTGTGTCGCTTCCCAGCCTGTCACTCTGTGCTGGACACTATCCTGTAACCCTCAGGTACACCCCTGTACTATGTATGTGTGCCCCTTCCCCGCCCCGCCTGTCACTCTGTGCTGGACACTATCCTATAACCCTCAGGTACACCCCTGTACTATGTATGTGTGCCCCTTCCCCGCCTGTCACTCTGTGCTGGACACTATCCTGTAACCCTCAGGTACATCCCCTGTACTATGTATGTGTGCCCCTTCAACGCCTGTCACTCTGTGCTGGACACTATCCTATAACCCTCAGGTACACCCCCTGTACTATGTATGTGTGCCCCTTCCCCGTCCTGCCTGTCACTCTGTGCTGGACACTATCCTGCAAACCCTCAGGTACACCCCCTGTACTATGTATGTGTGCCCCTTCCCCGTCCTGCCTGTCACTCTGTGCTGCACACTATCCTGTAACCCTCAGGTACACCCCCTGTACTATGTATGTGTGCCCCTTCCCCGCCTGTCACTCTGTGCTGGACACTATCCTGTAACCCTCAGGTACACCCCCTGTACTATGTATGTGTGCCCCTTCCCCGCCTGTCACTCTGTGCTGGACACTATCCTGTAACCCTCAGGTACACCCCCTGTACTATGTATGTGTGCCCCTTCCCCGCCTGTCACTCTGTGCTGGACACTATCCTATAACCCACAGGTACACCCCCTGTACTATGTATGTGTGCCCCTTCCCCGTCCTGCCTGTCACTCTGTGCTGGACACTATCCTATAACCCTCAGGTACACCCCCTGTACTATGTATGTGTGCCCCTTCCCCGCCCGCCTGTCACTCTATGCTGGACACTATCCTATAACCCTCAGGTACACCCCCTGTACTATGTATGTGTGCCCCTTCCTCGTACGCCTGTCACTCTGTGCTGCACACTATCCTGTAACCCTCAGGTACACCCCCTGTACTATGTATGTGTGCCCCTTCCCCGCCTGTCACTCTGTGCTGGACACTATCCTGTAACCCTCAGGTTCCCCCCTCTGTACTATGTATGTGTGCCCCTTCCCCGCCTGTCACTCTGTGCTGGACACTATCCTGTAACCCTCAGGTACACCCCTGTACTATGTATGTGTGCCCCTTCCCCGCCCCGCCTGTCACTCTGTGCTGGACACTATCCTATAACCCTCAGGTACACCCCTGTACTATGTATGTGTGCCCCTTCCCCGCCTGTCACTCTGTGCTGGACACTATCCTGTAACCCTCAGGTACATCCCCTGTACTATGTATGTGTGCCCCTTCCCCGCCTGTCACTGTGCTGGACACTATCCTGTAACCCTCAGGTACACCCCCTGTACTATGTATGTGTGCCCCTTCCCCGCACCGCCTGTCACTCTGTGCTGGACACTGTCCTGTAACCCTCAGGTACACCCCCTGTACTATGTATGTGTGCCCCTTCCCCGTCCTGCCTGTCACTCTGTGCTGGACACTATCCTGTAACCCTCAGGTACACCCCCTAACCTATATATGTGTGTCGCTTCCCCGCCTGTCACTCTGTGCTGGATACTATCCTGTAACCCTCAGGTACACCCCTGTACTATGTATGTGTGCCCCTTCCCCGCCCCGCCTGTCACTCTGTGCTGGACACTATCCTATAACCCTCAGGTACACCCCTGTACTATGTATGTGTGCCCCTTCCCCGCCTGTCACTCTGTGCTGGACACTATCCTGTAACCCTCAGGTACATCCCCTGTACTATGTATGTGTGCCCCTTCCCCGCCTGTCACTCTGTGCTGGACACTATCCTGTAACCCTCAGGTACACCCCCTGTACTATGTATGTGTGCCCCTTCCCCGTCCTGCCTGTCACTCTGTGCTGCACACTATCCTGTAACCCTCAGGTACACCCCCTGTACTATGTATGTGTGCCCCTTCCCCGCCTGTCACTCTGTGCTGGATACTATCCTGTAACCCTCAGGTACACCCCCTGTACTATGTATGTGTGCCCCTTCCCCGCCCTGCCTGTCACTCTATGCTGGACACTATCCTGTAACCCTCAGGTACACCCCCTAACCTATATATGTGTGTCGCTTCCCCGCCTGTCACTCTGTGCTGGACACTATCCTGTAACCCTCAGGTACACCCCTGTACTATGTATGTGTGCCCCTTCCCCGCCCCGCCTGTCACTCTGTGCTGGACACTATCCTATAACCCTCAGGTACACCCCTGTACTATGTATGTGTGCCCCTTCCCCGCCTGTCACTCTGTGCTGGACACTATCCTGTAACCCTCAGGTACATCCCCTGTACTATGTATGTGTGCCCCTTCCCCGCCTGTCACTCTGTGCTGGACACTATCCTGTAACCCTCAGGTACACCCCCTGTACTATGTATGTGTGCCCCTTCCCCGTCCTGCCTGTCACTCTGTGCTGCACAGTATCCTGTAACCCTCAGGTACACCCCCTGTACTATGTATGTGTGCCCCTTCCCCGCCTGTCACTCTGTGCTGGACACTATCCTGTAACCCTCAGGTACACCCCCTGTACTATGTATGTGTGCCCCTTCCCCGCCTGTCACTCTGTGCTGGATACTATCCTGTAACCCTCAGGTACACCCCCTGTACTATGTATGTGTGCCCCTTCCCCGCCTGTCACTCTGTGCTGGACACTATCCTATAACCCACAGGTACACCCCCTGTACTATGTATGTGTGCCCCTTCCCCGTCCTGTCTGCCACTCTGTGCTGGACACTATCCTGTAACCCTCAGGTACACCCTCTGTACTATGTATGTGTGCCCCTTCCCCGTCCTGCCTGTTACTCTGTGCTGGACACTATCCTGTAACCCTCAGGTACACCCCCTAACCTACATATGTGTGTCCCTTCCCCGCCTGTCACTCTGTGCTGGACTCTATCCTATAACCCTCAGGTACACCCCCTGTACTATGTATGTGTGCCCCTTCCCCGTCCTGCCTGTCACTCTGTGCTGGACACTATCCTGTAACCCCCAAGTACACCCCCTGTACTATGTATGTGTGCCCTTTCCCCGTCCTGCCTGTCACTCTGTGCTGGACACTATCCTGTAACTCTCAGGTACACCCCCTGTACTATGTATGTGTGCACCTTCCCTGTCCTGCCTGTCACTCTGTGCTGGACACTATCCTGTAACCCTCAGGTACACCCCCTGAATTATGTATGTGTACCCTTCCCCGCTCTGCCTGTCACTCTGTGCTGGACACTATCCTGTAACCCTCAGGTACACCCCCTGTACTATGTATGTGTTCCCCTTCCCCGTCCTGCCTGTCACTCTGTGCTGGACACTATCCTGTAACCCTCAGGTACACCCCCTGTACTATGTATGTGTGCCCCTTCCCCGTCCTGCCTGTCACTCTGTGCTGCACACTATCCTGTAACCCTCAGGTACACCCCCTGTACTATGTATGTGTGCCCCTTCCCCGCCTGTCACTCTGTGCTGGATACTATCCTGTAACCCTCAGGTACACCCCCTGTACTATGTATGTGTGCCCCTTCCCCGCCCTGCCTGTCACTCTATGCTGGACACTATCCTGTAACCCTCAGGTACACCCCCTAACCTATATATGTGTGTCGCTTCCCCGCCTGTCACTCTGTGCTGGACACTATCCTGTAACCCTCAGGTACACCCCTGTACTATGTATGTGTGCCCCTTCCCCGCCCCGCCTGTCACTCTGTGCTGGACACTATCCTATAACCCTCAGGTACACCCCTGTACTATGTATGTGTGCCCCTTCCCCGCCTGTCACTCTGTGCTGGACACTATCCTGTAACCCTCAGGTACATCCCCTGTACTATGTATGTGTGCCCCTTCCCCGCCTGTCACTCTGTGCTGGACACTATCCTGTAACCCTCAGGTACACCCCCTGTACTATGTATGTGTGCCCCTTCCCCGTCCTGCCTGTCACTCTGTGCTGCACAGTATCCTGTAACCCTCAGGTACACCCCCTGTACTATGTATGTGTGCCCCTTCCCCGCCTGTCACTCTGTGCTGGACACTATCCTGTAACCCTCAGGTACACCCCCTGTACTATGTATGTGTGCCCCTTCCCCGCCTGTCACTCTGTGCTGGATACTATCCTGTAACCCTCAGGTACACCCCCTGTACTATGTATGTGTGCCCCTTCCCCGCCTGTCACTCTGTGCTGGACACTATCCTATAACCCACAGGTACACCCCCTGTACTATGTATGTGTGCCCCTTCCCCGTCCTGTCTGTCACTCTGTGCTGGACACTATCCTGTAACCCTCAGGTACACCCTCTGTACTATGTATGTGTGCCCCTTCCCCGTCCTGCCTGTTACTCTGTGCTGGACACTATCCTGTAACCCTCAGGTACACCCCCTAACCTACATATGTGTGTCCCTTCCCCGCCTGTCACTCTGTGCTGGACTCTATCCTATAACCCTCAGGTACACCCCCTGTACTATGTATGTGTGCCCCTTCCCCGTCCTGCCTGTCACTCTGTGCTGGACACTATCCTGTAACCCCCAAGTACACCCCCTGTACTATGTATGTGTGCCCTTTCCCCGTCCTGCCTGTCACTCTGTGCTGGACACTATCCTGTAACTCTCAGGTACACCCCCTGTACTATGTATGTGTGCACCTTCCCTGTCCTGCCTGTCACTCTGTGCTGGACACTATCCTGTAACCCTCAGGTACACCCCCTGAATTATGTATGTGTACCCTTCCCCGCTCTGCCTGTCACTCTGTGCTGGACACTATCCTGTAACCCTCAGGTACACCCCCTGTACTATGTATGTGTTCCCCTTCCCCGTCCTGCCTGTCACTCTGTGCTGGACACTATCCTGTAACCCTCAGGTACACCCCCTGTACTATGTATGTGTGCCCCTTCCCCGTCCTGCCTGTCACTCTGTGCTGGACACTATCCTGTAACCCCCAGGTACACCCCCTGTACTATGTATGTGTGCCCCTTCCCTGCCCCGCCTGTCACTCTGTGCTGGACACTATCCTGTAACCCTCAGGTACACCCCCTGTACTATGTATGTGTGCCCCTTCCCCGCCCCGCCTGTCACTCTGTGCTGGACACTATCCTGTAACCCTCAGGTACACCCCCTGTACTATGTATGTGTGCCGCCTGCCTGTCACTCTGTGCTGGACACTATCCTGTAACCCTCAGGTACACCCCCTGTACTATGTATGTGTGCCCCTTCCCCATCCTGCCTGTTACTCTGTGCTGGACACTATCCTGTAACCCTCAGGTACACCCCCTGTACTATGTATGTGTGCCCCTTCCCCGTCCTGCCTGTCACTCTGTGCTGGACACTATCCTGTAACCCTCAGGTACACCCCCTGTACTATGTATGTGTGCCCCTTCCCCGTCCTGCCTGTCACTCTGTGCTGGACACTATCCAGTAACCCCCAGGTACACCCCCTGTACTATGTATGTGTGCCCCTTCCCTGCCCCGCCTGTCACTCTGTGCTGGACACTATCCTGTAACCCTCAGGTACACCCCCTGTACTATGTATGTGTGCCCCTTCCCCGCACCGCCTGTCACTCTGTGCTGGACACTGTCCTGTAACCCTCAGGTACACCCCCTGTACTATGTATGTGTGCCCCTTCCCCGTCCTGCCTGTCACTCTGTGCTGGACACTATCCTGTAACCGTCAGGTACACCCCCTAACCTATATATGTGTGTCGCTTCCCCGCCTGTCACTCTGTGCTGGACACTATCCTATAACCCTCAGGTGCATCCCCTGTACTATGTATGTGTGCCCCTTCCCCGCCTGTCACTCTGTGCTGGATACTATCCTGTAACCCTCAGGTACACCCCCTGTACTATGTATGTGTGCCCCTTCCCCGCCCTGCCTGTCACTCTATGCTGGACACTATCCTGTAACCCTCAGGTACACCCCCTAACCTATATATGTGTGTCGCTTCCCAGCCTGTCACTCTGTGCTGGACACTATCCTGTAACCCTCAGGTACACCCCTGTACTATGTATGTGTGCCCCTTCCCCGCCCCACCTGTCACTCTGTGCTGGACACTATCCTATAACCCTCAGGTACACCCCTGTACTATGTATGTGTGCCCCTTCCCCGCCTGTCACTCTGTGCTGGACACTATCCTGTAAGCCTCAGGTACATCCCCTGTACTATGTATGTGTGCCCCTTCAACGCCTGTCACTCTGTGCTGGACACTATCCTATAACCCTCAGGTACACCCCCTGTACTATGTATGTGTGCCCCTTCCCCGTCCTGCCTGTCACTCTGTGCTGGACACTATCCTGCAAACCCTCAGGTACACCCCCTGTACTATGTATGTGTGCCCCTTCCCCGTCCTGCCTGTCACTCTGTGCTGCACACTATCCTGTAACCCTCAGGTACACCCCCTGTACTATGTATGTGTGCCCCTTCCTCGTACGCCTGTCACTCTGTGCTGCACACTATCCTGTAACCCTCAGGTACACCCCCTGTACTATGTATGTGTGCCCCTTCCCCGCCTGTCACTCTGTGCTGGACACTATCCTGTAACCCTCAGGTACACCCCCTGTACTATGTATGTGTGCCCCTTCCCCGCCTGTCACTCTGTGCTGGACACTATCCTGTAACCCTCAGGTACACCCCCTGTACTATGTATGTGTGCCCCTTCCCCGCCTGTCACTCTGTGCTGGACACTATCCTGTAACCCTCAGGTACACCCCCTGTACTATGTATGTGTGCCCCTTCCCCGCCTGTCACTCTGTGCTGGACACTATCCTATAACCCACAGGTACACCCCCTGTACTATGTATGTGTGCCCCTTCCCCGTCCTGCCTGTCACTCTGTGCTGGACACTATCCTATAACCCTCAGGTACACCCCCTGTACTATGTATGTGTGCCCCTTCCCCGCCCGCCTGTCACTCTATGCTGGACAATATCCTATAACCCTCAGGTACACCCCCTGTACTATGTATGTGTGCCCCTTCCTCGTACGCCTGTCACTCTGTGCTGCACACTATCCTGTAACCCTCAGGTACACCCCCTGTACTATGTATGTGTGCCCCTTCCCCGCCTGTCACTCTGTGCTGGACACTATCCTGTAACCCTCAGGTACACCCCCTGTACTATGTATGTGTGCCCCTTCCCCGCCTGTCACTCTGTGCTGGACACTATCCTGTAACCCTCAGGTACACCCCTGTACTATGTATGTGTGCCCCTTCCCCGCCCCGCCTGTCACTCTGTGCTGGACACTATCCTATAACCCTCAGGTACACCCCTGTACTATGTATGTGTGCCCCTTCCCCGCCTGTCACTCTGTGCTGGACACTATCCTGTAACCCTCAGGTACATCCCCTGTACTATGTATGTGTGCCCCTTCCCCGCCTGTCACTGTGCTGGACACTATCCTGTAACCCTCAGGTACACCCCCTGTACTATGTATGTGTGCCCCTTCCCCGCACCGCCTGTCACTCTGTGCTGGACACTGTCCTGTAACCCTCAGGTACACCCCCTGTACTATGTATGTGTGCCCCTTCCCCGTCCTGCCTGTCACTCTGTGCTGGACACTATCCTGTAACCCTCAGGTACACCCCCTAACCTATATATGTGTGTCGCTTCCCCGCCTGTCACTCTGTGCTGGATACTATCCTGTAACCCTCAGGTACACCCCCTGTACTATGTATGTGTGCCCCTTCCCCGCCCTGCCTGTCACTCTATGCTGGACACTATCCTGTGACCCTCAGGTACACCCCCTAACCTATATATGTGTGTCGCTTCCCCGCCTGTCACTCTGTGCTGGACACTATCCTGTAACCCTCAGGTACACCCCTGTACTATGTATGTGTGCCCCTTCCCCGCCCCGCCTGTCACTCTGTGCTGGACACTATCCTATAACCCTCAGGTACACCCCTGTACTATGTATGTGTGCCCCTTCCCCGCCTGTCACTCTGTGCTGGACACTATCCTGTAACCCTCAGGTACATCCCCTGTACTATGTATGTGTGCCCCTTCCCCGCCTGTCACTCTGTGCTGGACACTATCCTGTAACCCTCAGGTACACCCCCTGTACTATGTATGTGTGCCCCTTCCCCGTCCTGCCTGTCACTCTGTGCTGCACACTATCCTGTAACCCTCAGGTACACCCCCTGTACTATGTATGTGTGCCCCTTCCCCGCCTGTCACTCTGTGCTGGATACTATCCTGTAACCCTCAGGTACACCCCCTGTACTATGTATGTGTGCCCCTTCCCCGCCCTGCCTGTCACTCTATGCTGGACACTATCCTGTAACCCTCAGGTACACCCCCTAACCTATATATGTGTGTCGCTTCCCCGCCTGTCACTCTGTGCTGGACACTATCCTGTAACCCTCAGGTACACCCCTGTACTATGTATGTGTGCCCCTTCCCCGCCCCGCCTGTCACTCTGTGCTGGACACTATCCTATAACCCTCAGGTACACCCCTGTACTATGTATGTGTGCCCCTTCCCCGCCTGTTACTCTGTGCTGGACACTATCCTGTAACCCTCAGGTACATCCCCTGTACTATGTATGTGTGCCCCTTCCCCGCCTGTCACTCTGTGCTGGACACTATCCTGTAACCCTCAAGTACACCCCCTGTACTATGTATGTGTGCCCCTTCCCCGTCCTGCCTGTCACTCTGTGCTGCACACTATCCTGTAACCCTCAGGTACACCCCCTGTACTATGTATGTGTGCCCCTTCCCCGCCTGTCACTCTGTGCTGGACACTATCCTGTAACCCTCAGGTACACCCCCTGTACTATGTATGTGTGCCCCTTCCCCGCCTGTCACTCTGTGCTGGACACTATCCTGTAACCCTCAGGTACACCCCCTGTACTATGTATGTGTGCCCCTTCCCCGCCTGTCACTCTGTGCTGGACACTATCCTATAACCCACAGGTACACCCCCTGTACTATGTATGTGTGCCCCTTCCCCGTCCTGTCTGTCACTCTGTGCTGGACACTATCCTGTAACCCTCAGGTACACCCTCTGTACTATGTATGTGTGCCCCTTCCCCGTCCTGCCTGTTACTCTGTGCTGGACACTATCCTGTAACCCTCAGGTACACCCCCTAACCTACATATGTGTGTCCCTTCCCCGCCTGTCACTCTGTGCTGGACACTATCCTATAACCCTCAGGTACACCCCCTGTACTATGTATGTGTGCCCCTTCCCCGTCCTGCCTGTCACTCTGTGCTGGACACTATCCTGTAACCCCCAAGTACACCCCCTGTACTATGTATGTGTGCCCCATCCCCGTCCTGCCTGTCACTCTGTGCTGGACACTATCCTGTAACTCTCAGGTACACCCCCTGTACTATGTATGTGTGCACCTTCCCTGTCCTGCCTGTCACTCTGTGCTGGACACTATCCTGTAACCCTCAGGTACACCCCCTGTACTATGTATGTGTACCCTTCCCCGCTCTGCCTGTCACTCTGTGCTGGACACTATCCTGTAACCCTCAGGTACACCCCCTGTACTATGTATGTGTGCCCCTTCCCCGTCCTGCCTGTCACTCTGTGCTGGACACTGTCCTGTAACCCTCAGGTACACCCCCTGTACTATGTATGTGCGCCCCTTCCCCGTCCTGCCTGTCACTCTGTGCTGGACACTATCCTGTAACCCCCAGGTACACCCCCTGTACTATGTATGTGTGCCCCTTCCCCGTCCTGCCTGTCACTCTGTGCTGGACACTATCCTGTAACCCCCAGGTACACCCCCTGTACTATGTATGTGTGCCCCTTCCCTGCCCCGCCTGTCACTCTGTGCTGGACACTATCCTGTAACCCTCAGGTACACCCCCTGTACTATGTATGTGTGCCCCTTCCCCGCCCCGCCTGTCACTCTGTGCTGGACACTATCCTGTAACCCTCAGGTACACCCCCTGTACTATGTATGTGTGCCCCTTTCCCGCCTGCCTGTCACTCTGTGCTGGACACTATCCTGTAACCCTCAGGTACACCCCCTGTACTATGTATGTGTGCCCCTTCCCCATCCTGCCTGTTACTCTGTGCTGGACACTATCCTGTAACCCTCAGGTACACCCCCTGTACTATGTATGTGTGCCCCTTCCCTGCCCTGCCTGTCACTCTGTGCTGGACACTATCCTGTAACCCTCAGGTACACCCCCTAACCTATATATGTGTGTCCCTTCCCCGCCCATCTGTCACTCTGTGCTGGACACTATCCTATAACCCTCAGGTACACCCCCTGTACTATGTACGTGTGCCCCTTCCCCGCCCTGCCTGTCACTCTGTGCTGGACACTATCCTGTAACCCTCAGGTACACCCCCTGTACTATGTATGTGTGCCCCTTCCCCGTCCTGCCTGTAACTCTGTGCTGGACACTATCCTGTAACCCTCAGGTACACCCCTGTACTATGTATGTGTGCCCCTTCCCCGCCTGTCACTCTGTGCTGGAAACTATCCTGTAACCCCCAGGTACACCCCCTGTACTATGTATGTGTGCCCCTTCCCTGCCCCGCCTGTCACTCTGTGCTGGACACTATCCTGTAACCCTCAGGTACACCCCCTGTACTATGTATGTGTGCCCCTTCCCCGTCCTGCCTGTCACTCTGTGCTGGACACTATCCTGTAACCCTCAGGTACACCCCCTGTACTATGTATGTGTGCCCCTTCCCCGTCCTACCTGTCACTCTTGGCTGGACACTATCCTGTAACCCTCAGGTACACCCCCTGTACTATGTATGTGTGCCCCTTCCCCGTCCTGCCTGTCACTCTGTGCTGGACACTATCCTGTAACCCTCAGGTACACCCCCTGTACTATGTATGTGTGCCCCTTCCCCGTCCTGCCTGTCACTCTGTGCTGGACACTATCCTGTAACCCTCAGGTACACCCCCTGTACTATGTATGTGTACCCTTCCCCGCTCTGCCTGTCACTCTGTGCTGGACACTATCCTGTAACCCTCAGGTACACCCCCTGTACTATGTATGTGTGCCCCTTCCCCGTCCTGCCTGTCACTCTGTGCTGGACACTATCCTGTAACCCTCAGGTACACCCCCTGTACTATGTATGTGTGCCCCTTCCCCGTCCTGCCTGTCACTCTGTGCTGGACACTATCCTGTAACCCCCAGGTACACCCCCTGTACTATGTATGTGTGCCCCTTCCCTGCCCCGCCTGTCACTCTGTGCTGGACACTATCCTGTAACCCTCAGGTACACCCCCTGTACTATGTATGTGTGCCCCTTCCCCGCACCGCCTGTCACTCTGTGCTGGACACTGTCCTGTAACCCTCAGGTACACCCCCTGTACTATGTATGTGTGCCCCTTCCCCGCCTGTCACTCTGTGCTGGACACTATCCTGTAACCCTCAGGTACACCCCCTAACCTATATATGTGTGTCGCTTCCCCGCCTGTCACTCTGTGCTGGACACTATCCTGTAACCCTCAGGTACACCCCTGTACTATGTATGTGTGCCCCTTCCCCGCCCCGCCTGTCACTCTGTGCTGGACACTATCCTATAACCCTCAGTTACACCCCTGTACTATGTATGTGTGCCCCTTCCCCGCCTGTCACTCTGTGCTGGACACTATCCTGTAACCCTCAGGTACATCCCCTGTACTATGTATGTGTGCCCCTTCCCCGCCTGTCACTCTGTGCTGGACACTATCCTATAACCCTCAGGTACACCCCCTGTACTATGTATGTGTGCCCCTTCCCCGTCCTGCCTGTCACTCTGTGCTGGACACTATCCTGTAACCCTCAGGTACATCCCCTGTACTATGTATGTGTGCCCCTTCCCCGCCTGTCACTCTGTGCTGGACACTATCCTATAACCCTCAGGTACACCCCCTGTACTATGTATGTGTGCCCCTTCCCCGTCCTGCCTGTCACTCTGTGCTGGACACTATCCTGTAACCCTCAGGTACACCCCCTGTACTATGTATGTGTGCCCCTTCCCCGTCCTGCCTGTCACTCTGTGCTGGACACTATCCTGTAACCCTCAGGTACACCCCCTGTACTATGTATGTGTGCCCCTTCCCCGCCTGTCACTCTGTGCTGGACACTATCCTATAACCCTCAGGTACACCCCCTGTACTATGTATGTGTGCCCCTTCCCCGTCCTGCCTGTCACTCTGTGCTGGACACTATCCTGTAACCCTCAGGTACACCCCCTGTACTATGTATGTGTGCCCCTTCCCCGCCTGTCACTCTGTGCTGGACACTATCCTATAACCCACAGGTACACCCCCTGTACAATGTATGTGTGCCCCTTCCCCGTCCTGCCTGTCACTCTGTGCTGGACACTATCCTGTAACCCTCAGGTACACCCCCTGTACTATGTATGTGTGCCCCTTCCCCGTCCTGCCTGTCACTCTGTGCTGGACACTATCCTGTAACCCTCAGGTACACCCCCTGTACTATGTATGTGTGCCCCTTCCCCGCCTGTCACTCTGTGCTGGACACTATCCTATAACCCTCAGGTACACCCCCTGTACTATGTATGTGTGCCCCTTCCCCGTCCTGCCTGTCACTCTGTGCTGGACACTATCCTGTAACCCTCAGGTACACCCCCTGTACTATGTATGTGTGCCCCTTCCCCGTCCTGCCCGTTACTCTGTGCTGGACACTATCCTGTAACCCTCAGGTACACCCCCTAACCTATATATGTGTGTCCCTTCCCCGCCTGTCACTCTGTGCTGGACAATATCCTATAACCCTCAGGTACACCGCCTGTACTATGTATGTGTGCCCCTTCCCCGTCCTGCCTGTCACTCTGTGCTGGACACTATCCTGTAACCCCCAGGTACACCCCCTGTACTATGTATGTGTGCCCCTTCCCCGTCCTGCCTGTCACTCTGTGCTGGACACTATCCTGTAACCCTCAGGTACACCCCCTGTACTATGTATGTGTGCCCCTTCCCTGTCCTGCCTGTCACTCTGTGCTGGACACTATCCTGTAACCCTCAGGTTCACCCCCTGTACTATCTATGTGTGCCCCTTCCCCGTCCTGCCTGTCACTCTGTGCTGGACACTATCCTGTAACCCTCTGGTACACCCCCTGTACTATGTATGTGTACCCTTCCCCGCTCTGCCTGTCACTCTGGGCTGGACACTATCCTGTAACCCTCAGGTACACCCCCTGTACTATGTATGTGTGCCCCTTCCCCGTCCTGCCTGTCACTCTGTGCTGGACACTATCCTGTAACCCTCAGGTACACCCCCTGTACTATGTATGTGTGCCCCTTCCCCGTCCTGCCTGTCACTCTGTGCTGGACACTATCCTGTAACCCCCAGGTACACCCCCTGTACTATGTATGTGTGCCCCTTCCCCGCCCTGCCTGTCACTCTGTGCTGGACACTATCCTGTAACCCCCAGGTACACCCCTTGTACTATGTATGTGTGCCCCTTCCCTGCCCCGCCTGTCACTCTGTGCTGGACACTATCCTGTAACCCTCAGGTACACCCCCTGTACTATGTATGTGTGCCCCTTCCCCGCCCGCCTGTCACTCTGTGCTGGACACTATCCTGTAACCCTCAGGTACACAGCCTGTACTATGTATGTGTGCCCCTTTCCCGCCTGCCTGTCACTCTGTGCTGGACACTATCCTGTAACCCTCAGGTACACCCCCTGTACTATGTATGTGTGCCCCTTCCCCGTCCTGCCTGTTACTCTGTGCTGGACACTATCCTGTAACCCTCAGGTACACCCCCTAACCTATATATGTGTGTCCCTTCCCCGCCTGTCACTCTGTGCTGGACACTATCCTATAACCCTCAGGTGCATACCCTGTACTATGTATGTGTGCCCCTTCCCCGCCTGTCACTCTGTGCTGGACACTATCCTATAACCCTCAGGTACACCCCCTGTACTATGTATGTGTGCCCCTTCCCCGCCCGCCTGTCACTCTATGCTGGACACTATCCTATAACCGTCAGGTACACCCCCTGTACTATGTATGTGTGCCCCTTCTTCGCCTGTCACTCTGTGCTGGACACTATCCTATAACCGTCAGGTACACCCCCTGTACTATGTATGTGTGCCCATCCTCGTACGCCTGTCACTCTGTGCTGGACACTATCCTATAACCGTCAGGTACACCCCCTGTACTATGTATGTGTGCCCATCCTCGTACGCCTGTCACTCTGTGCTGGACACTATCCTGTAACTCTCAGGTACATCCCCTGTACTATGTATGTGTGCCCCTTCCCCGCCCTGCCTGTCACTCTGTGCTGGACACTATCCTGTAACCCTCAGGTACACCCCCTGTACTATGTATGTGTGCCCCTTCCCCGCCCTGCCTGTCACTCTGTGCTGGACACTATCCTGTATCCCTCAGGTACAGCCCCTGTACTATGTATGTGTGCCCCTTCCCCGCCTGTCCCTCTGTGCTGGACACTATCCTGTTACCCTCAGGTACACCCCCTGTACTATGTATGTGTGCCCCTTCCCCGCCTGTCACTCTGTGCTGGACACTATCCTGTAACCCTCAGGTACACCCCCTGTACTATGTATGTGTGCCCCTTCCCCGCCCTGCCTGTCACTCTGTGCTGGACACTATCCTGTAACCCTCAGGTACACCCCCTGTACTATGTATGTGTGCCCCTTCCCCGTCCTGCCTGTCACTCTGTGCTGGACACTATCCTGTAACCCTCAGGTGCACCCCCTGTACTATGTATGTGTACCCTTCCCCGCCCTGCCTGTCACTCTGTGCTGGACACTATCCTGTAACCCTCAGGTACACCCCCTGTACTATGTATGTGTGCCCCTTCCCCGTCCTGCCTGTTACTCTGTGCTGGACACTATCCTGTAACCCTCAGGTACACCCCCTGTACTATGTATGTGTGCCCCTTCCCTGCCCTGCCTGTCACTCTGTGCTGGACACTATCCTGTAACCCTCAGGTACACCCCCTAACCTATATATGTGTGTCCCTTCCCCGCCTGTCACTCTGTGCTGGACACTATCCTATAACCCTCAGGTGCATACCCTGTACTATGTATGTGTGCCCCTTCCCCGCCTGTCACTCTGTGATGGACACTATCCTATAACCCTCAGGTACACCCCCTGTACTATGTATGTGTGCCCCTTCCCCGCCCGCCTGTCACTCTATGCTGGACACTATCCTATAACCGTCAGGTACACCCCCTGTACTATGTATGTGTGCCCCTTCTTCGCCTGTCACTCTGTGCTGGACACTATCCTATAACCGTCAGGTACACCCCCTGTACTATGTATGTGTGCCCATCCTCGTACGCCTGTCACTCTGTGCTGGACACTATCCTATAACCGTCAGGTACACCCCCTGTACTATGTATGTGTGCCCATCCTCGTACGCCTGTCACTCTGTGCTGGACACTATCCTGTAACTCTCAGGTACATCCCCTGTACTATGTATGTGTGCCCCTTCCCCGCCCTGCCTGTCACTCTGTGCTGGACACTATCCTGTAACCCTCAGGTACACCCCCTGTACTATGTATGTGTGCCCCTTCCCCGCCCTGCCTGTCACTCTGTGCTGGACACTATCCTGTATCCCTCAGGTACAGCCCCTGTACTATGTATGTGTGCCCCTTCCCCGCCTGTCCCTCTGTGCTGGACACTATCCTGTAACCCTCAGGTACACTCCCTGTACTATGTATGTGTGCCCCTTCCCCGCCTGTCACTCTGTGCTGGACACTATCCTGTAACCCTCAGGTACACCCCCTGTACTATGTATGTGTGCCCCTTCCCCGCCCTGCCTGTCACTCTGTGCTGGACACTACCCTGTAACCCTCAGGTACACCCCCTGTACTATGTATGTGTGCCCCTTCCCCGTCCTGCCTGTCACTCTGTGCTGGACACTATCCTGTAACCCTCAGGTACACTCCCTGTACTATGTATGTGTACCCTTCCCCGCCCTGCCTGTCACTCTGTGCTGGACACTATCCTGTAACCCTCAGGTACACCCCCTGTACTATGTATGTGTGCCCCTTCCCCGCCCTGCCTGTCACTCTGTGCTGGACACTATCCGGTAACCCTCAGGTACACCCCCTGTACTATGTATATGTGCCCCTTCCCCGCCCTGCCTGTCACTCTGTGCTGGACACTATCCTGTAACCCTCAGGTACACCCCCTGTACTATGTATGTGTGCCCCTTCCCCGCCCGCCTGTCACTCTATGCTGGACACTATCCTATAACCCTCAGGTACACCCCCTGTACTATGTATGTGTGCCCCTTCCCCGCCCGCCTGTCACTCTATGCTGGACACTATCCTATAACCCTCAGGTACACCCCCTGTACTATGTATGTGTGCCCCTTCCTCGTACGCCTGTCACTCTGTGCTGGACACTATCCTATAACCCTCAGGTACACCCCCTGTACTATGTATGTGTGCCCCTTCCCCGCCCGCCTGTCACTCTGTGCTGGACACTATCCTGTAACCCTCAGGTACACCCCCTGTACTATGTATGTGTGCCCCTTCCCCGCCCGCCTGTCACTCTGTGCTGGACACTATCCTGTAACCCTCAGGTACACCCCTGTACTATGTATGTGTGCCCCTTCCCCGTCCGCCTGTTACTCTGTGCTGGACACTTTGTGACATGCCGTTTTCTCGCTCTTACCGCTCTTTGTTAAATCTAAGGGAATGAAGTACAGCCGGCCGCTTCTGTCTCAGGTTCCACAAGTGGAGCGTCTCGTTAGCACACGCAGTGACCAAGGCACCCTGCAAACAAACACAGATAGGCAGGAATTGTATCATACAAGTAACACTGTATTTATATTTATTCTAAACAGATGCTGAATATTTGATTAATGAATTTTCAGCAAATCACGTTGCCCTGTGTCATTCTGCAGAATAGCTAAGAACATCCCAGGGGGGGAGCGACCTGACTGCCAGATAATGATGGGACAGCTGTGTGTGCGTCTGTCACCAGTCACCGCCATAGCACGGACGTCAGATGGTGCATCTCTGTGCGTCTGGATATACACCTTCCGGTCACAGCCCACTCACCTCCCAGTCTCCAATATATTTCTGGGACCGCGCATCTCAATTTCCACAGCGTGTCTTTGTACACAAACGTGGGCCGCATGCGCTGTGTGACTTTTTACAGACTTAGGCGCAGATGATCATTTGCGCGAATCTGGGCCTTGCCTGTGACTCATTGGACAGAGACATTACAGTGACATTCCCAGCACAGACGCCCTCTCCTCGCAGTGGTCCTAGAATTCCCCAGCAGCTCCGCAGCGCCCAGATGTTATCCCAATTGTGTTTCTGTAGGAAAGTGCATCACCAGCCGCACTCCAAGCATCAGATGCAGAATACTTTTATAGGGGTGGATGATGGGAAACAAAGGGAACTTTTATATTACATGTTTGTGCAATAAGCAGATACAAATGTGTCCTTATACACTATTGCCGCTCTTAAGCAAAACAGTCCTTCTCAGTACACCAAGTCTAACGCAAATTAGTGTTATTTCCCTAGAATATGTGTTTAGTCGCGTCACGGTGCAACAAACCTTCAGAAGACTTGCCTGATTAATCTGCCGTGCAGCGATTGTACATCTGTGTGCGCACTTGAGCCTGAATCTGTACAGGAAGTGCTAGAATGCAGCGGCTGCGGCTGTTCCTCACAACAGTTTCCGTTGTGCTTCATCTGCAACTTTGTACATGTTTCAAACTAATTCCTGTGCGGTTAAAGTCGCAGCCTGGTGTCTCGGGTACACTGTCAGTGGTGTTTCGCTGCATGCGTGGTGCAAATAAGATGCACAATTTACAGAAAAAGTGTCTGCGTTACACCGCTCAGCGTGCATCACGTGCACCAGGAATCTTGTGCCGCACGGCATATTGAGGTGCTGTGTATGAGGACACATCGGCATTGCGGTATTGTTGTGTTACCTGTCACATCCATGCAGAACACACGAAGCAGCAGGGCCGGAGTTACAGCCTCACTTACCTCGTTGATTAAGAACTGGAGATGCAGTACTGCCGCGGTGCTATCGTGCTGGCAGTGGCAGTCCACACCAGGCCGGCCCAGTCTGTTGTGATCAATAGTTAAGGATTTTACTGGTGAACAATTATGAAACAATGAACCTTGCAGGTGTGACACATATATAACCCTGTCCCCGGTGAGGCAGACAGCACATTCACCATTAACGCAATGTACGGCAGAGGATAGAGAAATAACAGGAGATGTTATAACACAATAACACATAGGTGACACTGCAGAACATTACGTCCCCCTCCCCCGTATGGTTACGCAGGATAACCCAATGTCACTGAAACATAGGACTACTGTATGGACAGGGGGGTCATTCAGACCTGACCGCACGCTAGTTTTTTTTTTTGTTGCTGCGCTGCGATCGGGTCAGAACTGCGCATGCGTATGCAGCGTAATGCGCAGGTGCGTCTCACAGGTACAATGCGTATCGTTGCTGAGCTATGGATTTAATGAAGAATCCATTCGCACAGCCAATCGCAGGGAGATTGACAGGAAGAAGGTATTTGTGGGCGGCAACTGACCGTTTTCAGGGAGTGGTTGGAAAAACGCAGGCGTGTCCAGGCGTTTGCAGGGCGGGTGTCTGACGTCAATTCCGGGCCCGGACAGGCTGAAGTGATCGCAGCTGCTGAGTAAGTCCTGGCCAACTAAGAAACTGCACAAACTTTTTTTTACCGCTCGGCTGCACAGGCGTTCACACACTTGCAAAGCGAAAATACACTCCCCTATAGGCGGCGACTATCTGATCGCAGTGCTGCAAAAAAATAGCTGGCGAGCGATCAGGTCTGAATTACCCCCAGAGTCAATTGTCATTCTTATGTCTTTCCCATTTCCCCCTGGGGGACATAAAAGAGAAATACTCTATGTCAGACACCTGTACATTGTGCACTTGTTCAGCGGTGCTGAGAGGCAGGGGGAGAGGGTACAAATTACCCGGGCCTGGGCTGCTGGAGGGGCCCCGGGTTGCTAACCCCCTCCCCCCGGATACCTGTACTGCGGCAATATCTTCGGGAAGATGGTGCTGCACATAGGAAGCAAAGACTCTGTCACATCTTTTCTCTCTAGTGGCTGGCGTCGCTGGGGAGGAGGGACCCACTTTCAGATCAAGTAAGGTAGGAAGCGGTTGCCTTCCCACTACCCCCCTATGTTAAAACGGTGCCCCCCTTGTAAGCGGCCCTGCAATTATTTTATTATTCACAAATGTTTAAACATGGCTTATTAAGTGGACATAACAACGCCCACTTAATAAGCCTCGCCCCCAAGCCTTTACTGGGGCCCGGCGTGGCTCTTAATGGCCCTACATTTGTTACATAGTATCACAGCTGCTGCCTAAGGTACAACTTCAGGCCAACTGATCATGAATACAGGATACGCTCATTTCATTTTACAATATCCGGAATATATAATGACATTAGGCAGTTACACCGCCGGGACAGACCCCCGCTGCCCAATCGTCCACCGCCAGCAGCGAAAAGTACAGGTTTCTGCATTCTGCGGGACAGCCGCTGGTCAGATCTCCTGGCGGGGTGTATACGGCAGTAACGCTGTCTAATACATTATATGGTGAAATTATGATGACGGGAGATTGTTGACACAGTTGGAATGTTATTAAAAGCATTTTAACCGTGTCAACATTATAACTTTAAAAATTATACTTTATAATCATGTTTAAAGTTATGATGCTGACATAATGCTTTCAACATACTGACTGTCAGCAAGACGGGATGCAGTTAAAACGCAGACGTTCAGGATACCGACGCTTACCGCCCTGGCATAGGTTCATTGATAAATAGCACTGGAAAAAGATTCCTTATCCACAATATGCGGCAATAAGAATGATATCTTCCATTGCCCATCTGCCACAATGAGGCTGGATCATCTCTTTATTAAACAACGAAACATTTCCTGAGTGCAAAATAAAGGCTGGAACTAATACACAGGAAGAGAACGTCTGGCACATAACATGATACAAAGTGCTACTCATACCCAGCAAAAATCTCATCTGGAAAAAAGAGCTAAATAAGAGCTAAATCTTGTATACTTTACTGTTGTTATACTATAAAGAGACCAGCACTAAATCATTCTGCAAAAGCTTTTATTACTGGGCTTTTATTCCTTTGATAAGGAATATGGTTAATTGCTTTACTGAAATGTACATGAATACAGCCAGACATATACAGGCGGGATGCGGTTACAATTGTACAGGCTTATGTGGTACGTCTACAGAAATCTCTTTCTCCATTCAGCAACAAGAGGTTAAGGGGTCTTTTTATCAAGCAGTGATAAATTCTGCAGAAAGCTACCGGATAGAGGTTGACAACAGGTTTCTCAGAATGGTGCTTTTGGCGTAACGGACAGGCAGTATGCAGCACGTACTAAACCCACACATGTGCTGGATATTGCATACACACTTTATTAATGATAATTTTTATCATCACAGTGACCCTTCGCTGGGCTGACAGCGGAGCAGAGAAAACCCCTGCCTTCCCGGTCTGGTAAATAGCGGTGCTACTAAAATCTGTATTGCAGCAATAAGCTGGTCTTTCCATGAGTGCTCATGTTTCATAAATAACATGTCATATATCCACGCCATAAGTTACTTAATAGCTTTATAAGATGACCCCTAGCACTGGCCTGCTGAGTATTAAACAGCTGTAAGCCGGTCTGTAGATAGACGGAGCTGTGTCAGACTGTCTGGGTCTGTGGCGCTGCCAAACGCTGGCAGCAGAACGTGCCGACAGAACCGGGTGAGGGGCGGCTCTGCCTTTCATAATGCAGTCTTGTATGTTTATATATAATGCAATTTCTTATACATAATTAAATTAACAGGGAGCAGAGGAGTGAGGCGGCTGACGGTTATTTTGGATCCTATATGTTCAGCCTGCTGTCTGTTTGTCTTACGCAGATGAGAATATCAGCGTTCGCCAGACCTTCCCATAGTGCTCGGCAAACATATGCTTAAAGCCTCCAATTTCCATATAAATGCAGAGTAAACAGCCTTGTTTATTGATGGCCGCTCCTCAGAGATGCTGCAAGGCATTGTGGGAGCAACGGGGATATTCTGGTCACACAGAGAAAATAAATAGATTCCATTAGAAAAATCTAAAGATCCTGCTATTTACCCTAATTTATCTATTTATCACATTTTAATACAATAAAGGTAATTTATGTACCCACAGCCACTGTCAGGGCATAACCTGATTAGCGGGGCTCTCCTGGATGAATGGCTATACGGAAAGCGCTGCAAAGAATAGATCATTTCCTGGGCAATAGGTGGTGATGGGAACATACAGGACGCACGTTCCTTTCCCAGCAAGCTGTGCTGCCTCTCTCACTCACACTCCAGGAGGGTAATGGGAGCATGGTGGAACAGCACTGTGGGGGCCAAGCTGACGACAGGATGAGAGAACATGGGGGGAGACAGGACAATATGTGGGAGACAGAAGAACATGGGGGAGACAGGACAATATGTGGGAGACAGAAGAACATGGGGGAGACAGGACAATATGTGGGAGACAGAAGAACATGGGAGAGACAGGACAATATGTGGGAGACAGGAGAACATGGGGGGAGACAGGACAATATGTGGGAGACAGAAGAACATGGGAGAGACAGGACAATATGTGGGAGACAGGACAATATGTGGGAGACAGAAGAACATGGGAGAGACAGGACAATATGTGGGAGACAGAAGAACATGGGAGAGACAGGACAATATGTGGGAGACAGAAGAACATGGGAGAGACAGGACAATATGTGGGAGACAGAAGAACATGGGGGAGACAGGACAATATGTGGGAGACAGGAGACATGGGCTGATACAGGACAATATGTGGGTGATAGGAGAACATGGGGAAAATAGGACATGTGGGAGACACAAAAAGACAGGGGAGACAGGGCGATGCAGGAAGAGACAAGATGACTTATGGGGGAGACAGGATGATGTAGGGAGGAGACAGGATGATGTAGGGGGGAGACAGGTTGATGTAGGAGGGGGAAACAGGACGACGTGGGTGGGGGAGACAGGATAACGTAGGGGGAACAAAGGACAACCTAGGGGGAGAGACAGGACATCTTAGGGGAGACAGGACAACTTGGGGGGGGGAGACATGGGGGGAGAAGGAAGACATGGGGGAGACAGGAAGACATAGGGGAAGACAGGGCAGCATAGGGAGGAGACAAGTTGATGTAGGGGGGAGACAGGATAATGTAGGGGGGACAAAGGACGACATGGGGGAGACAAGACAGCATGGGGGAAGACAGGATGACATAGGGGGGAAAGAGAAAGACATAGGGGGAGACAGAAAGACAGAGGGGAGACAAGATGCCGTAGGGGAGAGACAGGACGACACAGAGGGGATATAGGACAATGTAGAGGGGAGACAGGACAATGTAGGAGGGAGACAGGACAACATAGAGATAGATAGGATGATGCAGGGGGGGAGACAGGAAGACATAAGGGGAGACAGAAAGACATAAGGGGAGAGACAGAAAGACGTAAGGGGAAGATAGGAAGACATGGGGAGGGACAGGAAGACATTAGGGGGAGACAGGAAGACATAGGGGGAGACAGGATGACATAGGGGGAGACAGGAAGACATAGGGGGAGACAGGATGACATAGGGGGAGACAGGATGACATAGGGGGAGACAGGATGACATAGGGGAGAGACAGAAATTCGTAAGGGGCAGACAAGAAGACATGGGGGGAGACAGGAAGACACGGGTGGAGACAGGAAGATATGGTGGGGGGGAGCCAGGAAGACACGGGGGAGAGACAGAAAGACATAAGGGAGAGGAAGGAAGACATGAGGGTGGAGACAGGAAGGCATAGGGGAGACAGGAAGACATTAGGGGGAGACAGGAAGACATAGGGGAAGACAGGAAGACATGGGGGGAGACAGGAAGACACAGGGGGAGACAGGAAGACAATAGGGGGAGACAGGAAGACATAGGGGAAGACAGGATGATGTAGGGGGGAGAAAGGATGATGTATTGGGGAGAAAGGATGACGTAGGGGGAGACAATGAATTGGAGGGACAAGCGGGCACCATGGAGGGAGACAGTACACTACATGGAGAAAACAGGATGGCATAGTAGAAATAAAGGAAAACTGGTGAGGTACAACGGAGTATATAAAGTCAGAAATACATACAGTTATAGTGACAGAGATTTTTGTATATACAATTCCTGCATCCTACCAGTACATGAAAAGCATGCGTCTCTACCAAAAGCATTTCCAATACTAACAGGTTTCCGCTTTACATAATAAATAATGCACTCTCTGACTAAGCTTCCATACTAAAAAGGGATTTATTGAAAGCTGACTACACAGAAGCAGATGAGAATGTATCTTGCATCTTATTAATCTTCTCTTTTCCATCTCAACCTGGAATGAATGTGAAATCGTCCTACAGATCCTTGAATTAAAAATGTTTGCAATTGTCAAAGTGCTGCTAGATGGTAACATTTTATTTCTAGATCAATCAGCAAAATGCACCAGTCAGTAATTTACACTGTACAGCGACTGCACAGAGAGTGGTGATAAGGGGAACTGGAGGGCGGAGGGGTAACTGGCGACTTCTTCTAAATAATACACTGGGAGCAGCAATCAGACACAGCAAACTATGCCTAGAGGCAATTATTAGTCCTGTATTAACATTTATATAGCGCAGGTAGACCTGCCAGTGATAAATGTGTCAGGGTCACCCATTCCCCTCCCATTGTTGGCTGGAACATTGACTCTGTATACTTACTGTACTACAATGTCAGATATGTAGGTACACCTGGAAACTGTATCATACAGCTGGTGGTCTGCCAGGAGGCCACGTGCCATAGTGGTTTTAGGGCTACATACTCCAGATCTGGCCAAATGTGGATCAGAAGTGGTGCCAGACACGGAGACACAGCCCAGTCAGTCTGGACAGGAGGTCTGAATATTGGATTTCCCAGCCAAGACTGCCAGGCACCAATGCCCAGAGGAGCTGTGGAGGGTTGGAGTGAGAGGAGCTGTGGAGGGTTGTAGTGAGAGGAGCTGTGGAGGGTTGTAGTGAGAGGAGCTGTGGAGGGTTGGAGTGAGAGGAGCTGTGGAGGGTTGGAGTGAGAGGAGCTGTGGAGGGTTGGAGTGAGAGGAGGGTTGGAGTGAGAGGAGCTGTGGAGGGTTGGAGTGAGAGGAGCTGTGGAGGGTTGGAGTGAGAGGAGCTGTGGAGGGTTGGAGTGAGAGGAGCTGTGGAAGGTTGGAGTGAGAGGAGCTGTGGAGGGTTGGAGTTGGGGTTGACACTCCCAGCAGGAGAAGACAGAAGTCAGTGACGACCGGCAACATTGCACCAAGTGTTTTCCGGCACAGTAAGCCCATGCCCTAAATCCAACCATTAAGCGGGACCCTAACGATGGGGCCTAGAGGATGCTGTTTAATAAGGAAAGCTGGCCGTAGTGCAGGAGAAGCCACACGGCCAGGAGCATTCAAACAACCGTCATCTCTATAACACATTTAGCCAACCAGGATCTAGGAACATGTGGGGGTGTGTGATTCAGGTCCGGTTGCTGTGGCCGAAAGTACGCCATGTACTGATGTCCGGTACATAGCGCATGTGACAGACCTGTACTGAGCATGTGCAGTAGGGGCCCTGCGTCACTGGATGCACCAGAGTTTACGGACAGTCTGCAATCAATTGGGGTGGCGAGGGGGCTGCGATGGGCTCTCTTTCACAAAATGGAGGAGTGTTAGCGTCCGTCTTCCGATGGAGATTTCCTGGCCGCAGTGAGGGAGCTGCGGCAGCCGATCTGTGCAACCTCGGAGGCAGCAGAGGATCACACATACATGCAGGGGGTGCAGTTCATATACCGGCTGTCGGGATCCTGGCGTTCAGGAGACAGACGCTGGAATCCCGACAGCTACTGAGATACCGACGCCCGGAATCCCGTCAAACTCGGGGTAATCCCACACGGTTGGTGGGTTCACTGTACCAAGCGAGTGGGAACAGAACCTGTGGAGAGCGGACTTGCTGACGGAATTCCGTCAGATGAGATGCCGCTGTTGGTATACTGACAGCCGGAATTCCGTCTGCTGGTTAAACATACCGGACCCACATGACGGAGGCACTATACCAGATGCCTCTGTCCGTATCTGTGCATCGCTTCTGCTTCCAAGTAAGCACCAGCCATACCGTTTCCGTCCACCGTGAAATCACCGCCATGGTCAGTGATGAAGTTCATGTAATACTCAGCCCACTGACAGATGACGACTTGTGCCCAAGCGGCAACACAGCCATGGTAGTCTGACACTGGCGCTAAGCGGAAGCTTCGGAAGGACAAATGTTACCTGTCAGCCAATGACCTAACAGCGCTATGAGCTGACTACTAAGTTCCCCCATAAGTGACCTGAGGACGAATCGGTGGCGTGTACACGGAAACGCGAGCGATCCGTCCCTGATTTCGGGTGGACGCCTTGTACCAGTTGCACCCTGATTCCGCCTCGCTGATACCGGCCAGTCACTGACTCCTCTCGTGTCTCTCACTACGGCAGCATGATAATCCAGGGGACGCCGGCCATCAGCCCGTGATATATAAATAGTCCCATCCGTTATAGGGAAGAGCAGGATAGCTCATTATCACGTCAATAACATCGGCTCCACAGCCTGCAGAGGGGGAATAATCAGCAGCTCCGCAAACACTTCCCCTGACTCCTGGAACTTGCTGAATGAAAGCCTGCATTATTGATTACACCCATTTTATACAGCAGACAAGTTAATGCAAAAGAAAATGCATATTTCATCATGCTGTTTTCCCAGTGCCAGCTCTCAGCCCGAGACACGGCAGAGTCCCCGTCACGTCAGTCATACAGTATGTATAGTGTACAGGATTACCCGTGTGCTGCGCGTTATGTAATTACACACGCAGGGACCCAGCAGACTGCTAATAAGCCCACAATGATCTGCAGGCGATGGTCACGTCATTGTTCATGAGTAATCTGCACAGTCCGGCTTCCATGCCAGCAGGCAGGGCTCCCCGATGGTGCACGGTAGGTTCGGGCAGCGACGGAAGCCGGATCTACCACCTTGTGCTAAAGTGCGCATCCACTCGGCTACTGCGGGGGGATTGTGCGTCTGTTAGTGGAAACCTGCGCAGCCCACTGATTTTACGCCGGCCGATGCAACTGTCGTAATTATTATCCCCGCTTGCACCAGCCCCGTGCTAGATGCAAGAGATCCAGCAGAATCAGGCGTCCCTTTCCCCGTACAAATGGCTGCGAATACACGCCCAGGACACTCCCACAAGTCAGGGTGGTTGCGTGCGCCTGCTTGAACACCGCCCAATTGACGTACCGAAACATCCCATTTCACGAACAGACAGATCCAGGCAACTTGCGTCCAAAAAAGAATTGGACAGATATGCGCAAAAATGCGTGAAATTGCTTCTGCGAATATACACAAAAACTCACAATGTTAACATCAATGAAGAGAGATCTGTGCGACTCACAATCAGCCCCAAAGTGTCAGTATTTTGAGGGGTACAGAGGTACTGGGATGAATATAATTCAGACCTGATTGCAGCAGCAAAATTTTCTCTAATGGGCAAAACCATGCTGTAGTGCTGGACTGCAGGTGGGGCAGATGTAACATGTGCAGAGAGAGTTAGATGTGGGTGGGTTATATTGTTTCTGTGCAGGGTAAATACTGGCTGCTTTATTTTTACACTATAATTTAGATTTCAGTTTGAACACACCACACCCAAATCTAACTCTCTCTGCACATGTTACATCTGCCCCCCCCCTGCAGCGCACATGGTTTTACCCATTAGAGAACAATTTTGCTGCTGCTATCAGGTCTGAATTAGGCCCTTTACATAGTACATAAGAGCACTCCGCTCGCCACCAAACTTTTGTCTCACTCTTGAAATGATGACTTGTAACTATGGCCCTAATTCAGCACAGATTGCAATTGCGACTGAACGTACACTGATTGCGATCGCAAATCTAGCCAAACCCACAATCTCATCGCAAATCCAGCCCACTCCCATTGCACACATATAGATACAAACGCAACACTGCGCTCACTCACTGAAAGTTCCAAGAATAAACGCAGCACAAAGCTGGGACGGAATGCTTCTTGTTCTATTCTGTCAGAATAAGGTGGGTAATTCCAAGTTGATCGCAGCAGGAAATTTTTTAGCAGTTGGGCAAAATCATGTGCAGTGCAGGGGGGGCAGATATAACATGTGCAGAGAGAGTTAGATTTGGGTGGGGTGTATTCAAACTGAACTCTAAATTGCAGTGTAAAAATAAAGCTGTCCAGTATTTACCCTGCACAGAAACAAAATAACCCTCCCAAATCTAACTCTCTCTGCAAATGTTATATCTGCCCCCCCTGCAGTGCACATGGGGGGTCATTCCGAGTTGTTCTTCGTTATTTTTTTCTCGCAACGGAGCGATTAGTCGCTAATGCGCATGCGCAATGTCCGCAGTGCGACTGCGCCAAGTAAATTTGCTATGCAGTTAGGTATTTTACTCACGGCATTACGAGGTTTTTTCTTCGTTCTGGTGATCGTAGTGTGATTGACAGGAAGTGGGTGTTTCTGGGCGGAAACTGGCCGTTTTATGGGAGTGTTGGAGAAAACGCTACCGTTTCTGGGAAAAACGCGGGAGTGGCTGGAGAAACGGGGAAGTGCCTGGCCGAATGCTGGGTGTGTTTGTGACGTCAAACCAGGAACGACAAGCAATGAACTGATCGCACTGGAAGAGTAAGTCTCGAGCTACTCAGAAACTGCACAGAGAAGTCTTTTTGCAATATTGCGAATCTTTCGTTCGCAATTTTGATAAGCTAAGATTCACTCCCAGTAGGCGGCGGCTTAGCGTGTGCAAAGCTGCTAAAAGCAGCTAGCGAGCGAACAACTCGGAATGAGGGCCATGGTTTTGCCCAGTTGCTAAAAAACTTGCTGCTGTGATCAACTCAGAATTACCCCCAATGTTAGGCCGGTATTACGGGTCATTGGCCCTCATTCCGAGTTGTTTGCTCGCAAGCTGCTTTTAGCAGCATTGCACACGCTAAGCCGCCGCCTACTGGGAGTGAATCTTAGCTTAGCAAAATTGCGAACAAAAGATTCTCAAAATTGCGAATAGACACTTCTTAGCAGTTTCTGAGTAGCTCGACACTTACTCTGCCACTGCGATCAGTTCAGTGCTTGTCGTTCCTGGTTTGACGTCACAAACACACCCAGCGTTCGCCCAGACACTCCCCCGTTTCTCCAGCCACTCCCAAGTTTTTCCCAGAAACTGTAGCGTTTTTTCACACACACCCATAAAACGGCCAGTTTCCGCCCAGAAACACCCACTTCCTGTCAAACACATTACGATCACCAGAACGATGAAAAAACCTCGTAATACCGTGAGTAAAATACCTAACTGCATAGCAAATTTACTTGGCGCAGTCGCAGTGCGAACATTGCGCATGCGCAATTAGCGGAAAATCGCTGCAACGCGAAGAAAATTACCGAGCGAACAACACGGAATGACCCCCATGGTGTAAACACAATACATACATGTAACATGTTAAAGTAACACGTGTTGCTTACATCAGTAATACGTTATGCACAACACAGCGAGAATGGGCAGACACATGACACA
>NC_086445.1:1043248157-1043346239 GCF_028390025.1 Pseudophryne corroboree
GACACACAAGCTGATCACAGTGTAAAAAAATAAAAAAAAAGTAAAAAATAAATAAAAACATACTCACCTGTCCAGGGAGCCGGTGTCCGCTGCTCCACTGAGTGCTGCCGGGCGTCAGGTTCCCCATATGCTGCAATGTGACCCCGGTGCAGTAAAGTGACGCTGCAAAGTAAGCAGCGCACTTTACAGCACCGGGGGTCACCGCACAACATGGGATCCGGCACCCGGCAGCCCATTAGAAGCAACGCGGACCGGCTCTCCGGACAGGTGAGTATATAATCCTGCTGGGGATGTCCGCGGCGCGCACGCCACGCGGGGGGGTCGACTGGGTGGCGGCGGTAGCGATGATGTCGGCGGGGGCGGTGCATGCGCAGCAGGACATCGGGGTATTTTTTACAAAAAATACCCCGATGATGCTGCGAAGAGGCATCACAGGGACAAAGCTTGACCACAAGTTCTGTCCCTGCATGCGATGATTGATACATCCCTGCGATGTAATCAGTTATCGCAGTGCGAGTTTGGGCAATTTTATCACATGACATCCGCATCCAAGATGCGGATGGTGATAAATAGGCCCCTAAGAGCTTACATTCAACCCCAGTGGGGTTCTGACACAGATGTTTGAAGAAAATTATTAACATACATTAAATTACCAAATCACCACTGGTGTTTTATGTGCCACATACAGGTACATATTGCCACGCTACTGTCAGTAAGTCCCTGACATGCGTCAGTAAGCCCCAGATTTAGCTGGTGCTGGCCAGTTAGACAGCCCTGATTGCTGCTGCAGAGTCAGACGTCTGTCCAGCGAATGGCAGAGACGCCATCAGCCGATGACAGGACAGCACTATGGTAATGCCATCAGCCAATGTCAGGACAGACCTATGGTAACGCCATCAGCCAATGACAGGACAGCTCTATGGTAATGCCATCAGCCAATGACAGGACAGCTCTATGGTTATGCCATCAGCCAATGACAGGACAGACCTATGGTAATGCCATCAGCCGATGACAGGAAAGACCTATGGTAACGCCATCAGCCAATGACAGGACAGACCTATGGTAACGCCATCAGCCGATGACAGGAAAGACCTATGGTAACGCCATCAGCCAATGACAGGACAGACCTATGGTAATGCCATCAGCCGATGATAGGACAGACCTATGGTAATGCCATCAGCCGATGACAGGACAGCTCTATGGTAACGCCATCAGCCGATGACAGGACAGACCTATGGTAACGCCATCAGCCGATGACAGGACAGCTCTATGGTAACGCCATCAGCCAATGACAGGACAGCTCTATGGTAACGCCATAAGCCGATGCTAGGACAGCCCTATGGTAACGCTATCAGCCAATGACAGGACAGCCCTAAGGTAACGCCATCAGCCAATGACAGCACAGCCCTATGGTAACGCCATCAGCCAATGACAGCACAGCCCTATGGTAACGCCATCAGCCAATGACAGGACACTGTGGTAACGCATCAGCCGATGACAGGACAGCTCTATGGTAACGCCATCAGCCGATGACAGCACAGCCCTATGGTAACGCCATCAGCCAATGACAGGACAGACCTATGGTAACGCCATCAGCCGATGACAGCACAGACCTATGGTAACGCCATCAGCCAATGACAGGAAAGCTCTATGGTAACGCCATCAGCCAATGACAGGACAGCTCTATGGTAACGCCATCAGCCAATGACAGGACAGCTCTATGGTAACGCCATAAGCCGATGATAGGACAGCCCTATGGTAACGCTATCAGCCAATGACAGGACAGCCCTATGGTAACGCCATCAGCCAATGACAGCACAGCCCTATGGTAACGTCATCAGCCAATGACAGGACACTGTGGTAACGCCATCAGCCGATGACAGGACAGCTCTATGGTAACGCCATCAGCCGATGACAGCACAGACCTATAGTAACGCCATCAGCCAATGACAAGACAGCTCTATGGTAATGCCATCAGCCGATGACAGGACAGACCTATGGTAACGCCATCAGCTGATGACAGGACAGACCTATAGTAACACCATCAGCCGATGACAGGACAGTTCTATGGTAACGCCATCAGCCAATGACAGGACAGCTCTATGGTAACGCCATCAGCCGATGACAGGATAGACCTATGGTAACGCCATCAGCCGATGACAGGACAGTTCTATGGTAACGCCATCAGCCAATGACAGGACAGCTCTATGGTAACGCCATCAGCCGATGACAGGACAGCTCTATGGTAACGCCATCAACCGATGACAGGACAGCTCTATGGTAACGCCATCAGCCGATGACAGGACAGCAGTATGGCAACGCCATCAGCCAATGACAGGACACTATGGTAACGCCATCAGCCGATGACAGGACAGCTCTATGGTAACGCCATCAGCCGATGACAGGACAGCTCTATGGTAACGCCATCAACCGATGACAGGACAGCAGTATGGTAACGCCATCAGCCAATAACAGGACAGACCTATGGTAACGCCATCAGCCAATGACAGGACAGCCCTATGGTAACGCCATCAGCCGATGACAGGACAGACCTATGGTAACGCCATCAGCCGATGACAGGACAGACCTATGGTAACGCCATCAGCCGATGACAGGACAGACCTATGGTAACGCCATCAGCCGATGACAGGACAGCCCTATGGTAACATCATCAGCCGATGACAGGACAGACCTATGGTAACGCCATCAGCCGATGACAGGACAGACCTATGGTAACGTCATCAGCCGATGACAGGACAGACCTATGGTAACACCATCAGCCTATGACAGGAAAGACCTATGGTAACGCCATCAGCCGGTTACAGAGGACAGACCTATGGTAATGCCATCAGCCGATGACAGGAAAGACCTATGGTAACGCCATCAGCCGGTTACAGGACAGACCTATGGTAACACCATCAGCAAATGACAGGACAGACCTATGGTAACGTCATCAGCCGATGACAGGACAGCTCTATGGTAACACCATCAGCCGATGACAGCACAGCCCTATGGTAACGCCATCAGCCGATGACAGCACAGCCCTATGGTAAAGCCATCAGCCGATGACAGGACAGACCTATGGTAACGTCATCAGCCGATGACAGGACAGACCTATGGTAACACCATCAGCCTATGACAGGAAAGACCTATGGTAACGCCATCAGCCGGTTACAGGACAGCCCTATGGTAACGCCATCAGCCGATGACAGGAAAGACCTATGGTAACGCCATCAGCCGGTTACAGGACAGACCTATGGTAACACCATCAGCCGATGACAGGACAGACATATGGTAACGCCATCAGCCGATGATAGGACAGACCTATGGTAACGCCATCAGCCAATGACAGGACAGACATATGGTAACACCATCAGCCGATGACAGCACAGCCCTATGGTAACGCCATCAGCCAATGACAGGACAGACATATGGTAACGCCATCAGCCGATGACAGGACAGACCTATGGAAACGCCATCAGCCGGTTACAGGACAGACCTATGGAAACGCCATCAGCCAATGACAGGACAGACCTATGGTAACACCATCAGCCGATGACAGGAAAGACCTATGGAAACGCCATCAGCCGGTTACAGGACAGACCTATGGTAACACCATCAGCCGATGACAGGAAAGACCTATGGTAACGCCATCAGCCGGTTACAGGACAGACCTATGGTAACACCATCAGCCGATGACAGGACAGACCTATGGTAACACCATCAGCCGATGACAGGACAGACATATGGTAACACCATCAGCCGATGACAGCACAGCCCTATGGTAACGCCATCAGCCAATGACAGGACAGACATATGGTAACGCCATCAGCCAATGACAGGACAGACCTATGGTAACGCCATCAGCCGATGACAGGAAAGACCTATGGTAACGCCATCAGCCAATGACAGGACAGACATATGGTAACACCATCAGCCAATGACAGGACAGACATATGGTAACGCCATCAGCCGATGACAGGACAGACCTATGGTAACGCCATCAGCCGATGACAGGACAGACCTATGGTAACACCATCAGCCAATGACAGGACAGACCTATGGTAACGCCATCAGCCGGTTACAGGACAGACCTATGGTAACGCCATCAGCCAATGACAGGACAGACATATGGTAACACCATCAGCCAATGACAGGACAGACCTATGGTAACGCCATCAGCCGATGACAGCACAGACCTATGGTAACACCATCAGCCGATGACAGGACAGACATATGGTAACACCATCAGCCGATGACAGGACAGACCTATGGTAACACCATCAGCCGATGACAGGACAGACCTATGGTAACACCATCAGCCGATGACAGGACAGACATATGGTAACGCCATCAGCCAATGACAGGACAGACATATGGTAACACCATCAGCCAATGACAGGACAGACCTATGGTAACGCCATCAGCCGATGACAGGACAGACATATGGTAACGCCATCAGCCAATGACAGGAAAGACCTATGGTAACGCCATCAGCCGATGACAGGACAGACCTATGGTAACGCCATCAGCCGATGACAGGACAGACATATGGTAACGCCATCAGCCGATGACAGGACAGACATATGGTAACGCCATCAGCCAATGACAGGAAAGACCTATGGTAACGCCATCAGCCGATGACAGGACAGACCTATGGTAACGCCATCAGCCGATGACAGGACAGACATATGGTAACGCCATCAGCCAATGACAGGAAAGACCTATGGTAACGCCATCAGCCGATGACAGGACAGACCTATGGTAACGCCATCAGCCGATGACAGGACAGACCTATGGTAACGCCATCAGCCGATGACAGGACAGACCTATGGTAACGCCATCAGCCGATGACAGGACAGACCTATGGTAACGCTGGCAGAGGGTATCGCCATCACCAAAGTTTTAAAATAAGAGGTCACTAGACATCGTTTTACAATGATTATTCTTTACAGGTTACAGATCAGATTTCCGCTTCTATAGCGAAAAACTGACAAAATCTTAAAGCGATTTTTTTAAAATTATTATTATTATTATTATTATTATTATTATTATTATAGTTTAAGATGACATAAAAATGGTAGATTCTACTATTTACTATGAAATATATCTCACTCACTGGATAACAGGCATCATGTAAATGACAGGATAGGAGCCGGCACAGAACATTCCACCGACAGCGGCGCAGCCCCATGCTCCAACAGACGCTAGTGTCGTGCAGAACGGGAACTGAGACGCTGCCGCCATGTTTTCTGCGGGATCGTACTTGCAGCCGGAAAAATTGTTGTGAAGCGTCTGCTGGCTCATTTATCAATGAGTGATAGAAGTCGTTGTGAATGGTAAAATTCGTTGTGTAAGATAAATGGCGCTCCAGCCAATCAGCTTCTGTCATTTTTCAAACACATGATAGTCGGGAGCTGATCACATGACAGTTGGGGCTGATTGTCTGGGCACCATTTATCATTCACAACACGTTTCATCACTCGTTGATAAATGTGCGCCTCAGTGTTTGGCGCTCGCAGTCGCAGCCAGGGTAAATGATAAGTGTGGTCAGGATCACAGTGCGGAGTCATTGCAGTCACTACACGTGAGGCTACAGTATGTGGTAGACACTGTGTAATAATCTTACCGAGCAGCCGGAAACCATCTGCCAGGCCCACACACCGCACAGCGTGCACCGAGATTTACAGATCACTATTCAGACCAATTATATAAACAGCTTCTCAATGATACACACGGATTTCATGTCAAACACGTGCAACACATCCTACAGGACTCAAATACAATCCATTTCTAGAACTGGGCTTGATGCGGCCTTCACCTATAGCAGCCCTGGGGTCTATGGAACTATGGGGGTCATTCCGAGTTGATCGCTAGCTGTTTTCGTTCGCAGCGCAGCGAGTAAGTAAAAAAGCGGCACTTCTGCGCATGCGGCGCATTGCGCACGCGCGACGTACTTTCACAAAAGCCGATGCAGTTTCACACAAAGTCTAGCGACGCTTCTCTGTCGCACTGCTGGCCGCAAAGTGATTGACAGGAAAGGGGCGTTTCTGGGAGGTAACTGACCGTTTTCAGGGAGTGTGCTGAAAAACGCAGGCGTGTCAGATCCAAACGCAGGCGTGCCAGGGAAAACGCAGGAGTGGCTGGACACCCACAGAGGGAGAATATGTCGGGATTGTGCCGGTCGGGATCCCGGTGTCGGTATTCTGACCGCCGAGATCCCGTCCGGTTGGATCTTGACCGCATCCGGAGCTACTGTATGAGATCCTGCAGGCTGGGGGTGAGCAGCACAAGAGACACGCTGGAGGTGGAGAATAGTATGAGTCTATGAGAGCCCTGTTCCCGGGAGCTAACAATCTAGAGGGGAGGGTGATGCGGAGACCATAGGAGCACAGTACTCGGTGGGAGCAGGTGAGGGCAGGACAGCAGGAAGAGAAGAGGTGGGCTGTGAGATCCTGCAGGCAGGGGGTGAACAGCACAGGAGACCCCCGGAGGTGGTGGGTGGAGAATAGGATGACTCTGAGCCCTGTGACAGATCTCCGCACCGCAGGCTGGGGGTGAGCAGCACAGGAGACCCCCGGAGGTGGTGGGTGGAGAATAGGATGACTCTGAGCCCTGTGACAGATCTCCGCACCGCAGGCTGGGGGTGAGCAGCACAGGAGACCCCCGGAGGTGGTGGGTGGAGAATAGGATGACTCTGAGCCCTGTGACAGATCTCCGCACCGCAGGCTGGGGGTGAGCAGCACAGGAGACCCCCGGAGGTGGTGGGTGGAGAATAGGATGACTCGGAGCCCTGTGACAGATCTCCGCACCGCAGGCTGCGGGTGAGCAGCACAGGAGACCCCCGGAGGTGGCGGGTGGAGAATAGGATGACTCTGAGCCCTGTGACAGATCTCCGCACCGCAGGCTGGGGGTGAGCAGCACAGGAGACCCCCGGAGGTGGCGGGTGGAGAATAGGATGACTCTGAGCCTTGTGACAGATCTCCGCACCGCAGGCTGGGGGTGAGCAGCACAGGAGACCCCCGGAGGTGGTGGGTGGAGAATAGGATGACTCTGAGCCTTGTGACAGATCTCCGCACCGCAGACTGGGGGTGAGCAGCACAGGAGACCCCCGGAGGTGGTGGGTGGAGAATAGGATGACTCTGAGCCCTGTGACAGATCTCCGCACCGCAGGCTGGGGGTGAGCAGCACAGGAGACCCCCGGAGGTGGCGGGTGGAGAATAGGATGACTCTGAGCCTTGTGACAGATCTCCGCACCGCAGGCTGGGGGTGAGCAGCACAGGAGACCCCCGGAGGTGGTGGGTGGAGAATAGGATGACTCTGAGCCTTGTGACAGATCTCCGCACCGCAGACTGGGGGTGAGCAGCACAGGAGACCCCCGGAGGTGGTGGGTGGAGAATAGGATGACTCTGAGCCCTGTGACAGATCTCCGCACCGCAGGCTGTCTCACCTGCTGTCAGAGCGCTCGCTGCAGACTCTCTGAACTACAGATGACACAAACAGCTAATTAGCAGCCACACAGCCACCTACTGCTTAATGCACAGTGGAAAAGCCAGCGAGGAGGAGAAGCTGCTGAGAGGATAATGCAGGTGGAAATCACACAGAAAGAACAGCAACTAGATTACACTGGGTGGAAATATTAATGACACACATTTGATGTGACTGAGTGATTGTGATGCCCCCTTAATGAATACGTTACATCCATTATTCTTCCTGACAACGAGTATGAAGTGGAGCGTCAGCCGGCTGGGAAAGGCGTGCAGCGCTATATGCAGAGAGTGATGTCACTGTACGTGTCACAGGCTTCGCTCACACTGCACCCAGCTCAGCGTCACTGTCCCACGGCGGCCGGGGGCTGCAGGGACACAATTACCATAGCTTCTGCTTTCCTAGCCGCGCCTGAAATCCTGAGTGTTATATACAGTCTGCGGGGACGGATCACAGCCTGCAATTATCTCTCCTCTTATACCATCTGAGGGTTATAGGGAACGCGCCTTTCCTCCGGCATACTCTGCGGTGCCCCTCACTGGGGCAGATTCTCCGGTGCATTCTATATACTCCAGTTATCTGCCCCTCCCGCTCTAACTATGGGCAGATTTACACTGTCAGCATAAAACCTGGCAGCCAAGATTATTCAGAAGTTTCCAATTTAAGCTATTGTGCCTGATTCGGGGGAATCCCCATACCCCCCCAAGGTGACCCATTCCATTAGGTGGGCTATGATCCGCTCCTGGACTTCCATAGAGGTGGGGCCGCAGCCCAGCCCATAAGTCAAATAGGGAACCGCACCAATCACCGGATTAGACGGTCGCTGAGTAAACAGGAGGGAAGAGGGGCCCTGTTCCAAGGAGCTTACAATCTACAATCCAGTAGACTGTACATCTAGTATATGTCATGATAGTTTTCCTAATAACTTCCTTCTATTCATCTTTTCCTGTTGGTGGCGTATGCATTGGGTAATGGGGCCTAGGAAGAGACAGCGGGAGTTGTCCAAACACGCAGTGACATCTACCCAGGGACTGGGGTATATACCCACTCTATAATATAAACCATTTGTGACATGGGCCCTTCTACATTGCTCCTATATATCTGGTTAGAGCTGTGACAGCAGAGGCCAGACAATATTTACTGAGGATCGACACCAGTAAATCAAAACTCAGGGGGAAATTCAATTAGCGCCGAAATCGCGGACATTTACCGGGATTGCTGCTTTCCCCATTTTCGCAGTGAAAAGTCAGGTATGCGATTTGCCCTATTCATATGCAAATTAGCGAAAATTGATTTGACGCGAAAAGTGGTGCCGAAAGTGAAAGTGAAAAATGGGTAAATCCATCCATACCCCACAAAAAGCTAAAACAACATCAGATAACCGTATAGAAGTTTATTATTGTTTATAATAAATGTTTTTCTGGTACTTAAATCGGGTCAAATGGCTGTTACTGTATAAGCATTTTTTTTATGTAAAATAATGATTGAAATAAAAAAAATTCTAGCAGAGTAAGTGCTAAAATTAAACGTGGGGTACATAGAAATGGGTATATAAGTACATATTTACATCATTTTAGGGGTCTTTTCAAAAAGAGTTGAAACAGACCGATTACTCCCACCTGCAAGTCTAAAAACACTTGTCCCACTCAAAAAAGCCCCCCAATATACCTGTCCCATACATTGTACCCCAATTTCCATCATTTTGCACTTTTTTACCCCACAAATGACATGTCATTATCGTGCAATTAAAAATAATTAAAAACTTCTAAGTGCCTAATTAGTCCCAGGGCTACAGAACCAAATCCTGACATTTTTAACTGAAAATAGGGATTTTCCCCAGGTTTATCACCTGCTGAGAGGTGAATGGAAATTTGCAGTAAAATTACCACGAAAACGTTTTCACGGACAATTGAATGGGCATTTGGTGAAATGACTGTGAATCGCAGTGATTTAGCTTCTTTTCACCATGAAACGCTCTTTCCGCCAGTAATTGAATACTCCCCTAAACTTCCAGACTACCGGGGAACGAGTTGCGTATACACTTATATAAAGGCTGGCTGTAGTCTACGGAGGAAGCAATGTTTGCTTTTGTACCCCCTACTAATACCCCTTTCGCAGTGACCTGAGAACCGGGTTATGGGCGGGGTAAGCCGCAACGACCCGGGTCCTGCTCGGTGTGAAAAGTTCGACCTGGGACGGCTGCAGACCTGGGTCATACATAACTTGGGTCATGCCTAAAAGGCTGCTGATTGGCAGACTCAAGAGCGCTTTGCTATGACGTCATCACCAAGCGTCCTCTATGAGCTGTGAAGACCCGGGACCATCCAGCAGTGTGAAAGGGGTAAGTATATCTCAAGCCCAGCCTCCGAGCCGTTGGACAGAGGTCGGAGACAGGGCTTCAGTGTGAATCAGATATAAGGGGGATACAGAGAGATAAACTACCAACTAATTAGCACATGTCATTCTTCAAACACAGCCTGTAACATGACAGTTAGGAGCTGATTGGCTGGTGCGTTATCTCTTTCCACTTTATCTCTCTACAAACTTTCATAATTATTCCTCATTATGGCCCTCATTCCGAGTTGTTCGCTCGCTAGCTGCTTTTAGCAGCCGTACAAACGCTATGCCGTCGCCCTCTTAGCTTAGCAGAAGTGCGAACGAAAGGATCGCAGAGCGGCTACAAAAAAAGATTGTGCAGTTTCAGAGTAGCCCGAGACTTACTCCTAGCTAGCGATCACTTCAGACTATTTAGTTCCTGTTTTGACGTCACGAACACGCCCTGCGTTCGGCCAGCCACGCCTGCGCTTTTCCAGGCACGCCCGCGTCTGTATTTGACACGCCTGCGTTTTTACACACACTCCCCGAAAACGGTCAGTTACCACCCAGAATCACCCACTTCCTGTCAATCACTCTGCGGCCAGCAGAGCGACTGAAATGCGTCGCTAGAGCTTGTGTGAAACTGCAGTGGCTTTTGTGAAAGTACGTCGCGCATGCGCACTGCACCCCATACGCATGCGCAGAATTGCCGTTTTTTGGCCTGATCGCTGCGTTGCGAACGAAAGCAGCTAGCGATCAACTCGGAATGAGGGGCTATATTCCTGTTGTGACAGTGATCCGCACGTGCCAGGGATATCATAGGGGACTCTTCCCAGCTACAGTAGTTGTATCCTAAGTGCAGGAAGCCGCCTCACATCCGCCGCCTCACAGCACAGACCTGCTACTGGTCAGACTTTAGTACAATGGTCTCTGCTGGTGGTGGCTCCAGTGTGCTTTTAGGCAAGACAATGGTTCTCGGGGGTATGTCCCCAAAGCCCCAGCTCTAACTACTGGTGAAATGCAGAATATTTATATAAGTGACCCTGTACTATGGGCCGACCCTGCGGACATCACAGCAGAGTATGGAGCTCAGAGAAAAGCGAGTTACTTTCTGCTGGAATCATTGTAGATACTGGATGCTATTTATAACTGTAACAGGATAACGTCGCAGGGCGACACCTTCTTTCCGTCTCATGCAGGAGAATATTGTGTGCAGGCCGTGACAATAACCAGATTATAATGGGACAATGAAATATTCATCCTTGTAGTTTCCTTTGTAGCCTGACAATGACATTGATGAAACAAGTGCGCGGCTCATTCACGCTGCGCACAGTGTAACGTATTGTTACGCCGTATATATGAGAGACACGCGTCACATCCTGCACACACACCAAGTATGGAAAGTCAGATTAAATACTACGAAGCAAACACAGGCGCCTCTGTCACGGTGACGCTATAACATCTCAGCGCATCCGTCACATCCACTCCAAGAACCTACGTGCGCGGAGGGTAACGCAGATCTCGCCACGGGGCAGATTCTATCCTAATGGAACCATGGACTGGACACTGCTACCAAGAGGCACATACACCTCACACGTCCTATACATTGTGGTAATGCCGCAGCGTCACACACCATGGACTGGACACTGCTACCAAGAGGCACATACACCTCACACCTCCTATACATTGTGGTAATGCCGCAGCATCACACACCATGGACTGGACACTGCTACCAAGAGGCACATACACCTCACACCTCCTATACATTGTGGTAATACCGCAGCGTCACACACCATGGACTGGACACTGCTACCAAGGGGCACATACACCTCATACCTCCTATACATTGTGGTAATGCCTCAGCGTCACACACCATGGACTGGACACTGCTACCAAGGGGCACATATACCTCATACCTCCTATACATTGTGGTAATACCACAGCGTCACACACCATGGACTGGACACTGCTACCAAGAGGCACATACACCTCACACCTCCTATACATTGTGGTAATGCCGCAGCGTCACACACCATGGACTGGACACTGCTACCAAGGGGCACACACACCTCATACCTCCTATACATTGTGGTAATGCCGCAGCGTCACACACCATGGACTGGACACTGCTACCAAGGGGCACATACACCTCACACCTCCTATACATTGTGGTAATGCCGCAGCGTCACACACCATGGACTGGACACTGCTACCAAGAGGCACATACACCTCATACCTCCTATACATTGTGGTAATGCCGCAGCGTCACACACCATGGACTGGACACTGCTACCAAGAGGCACACACACCTCATACCTCCTATACATTGTGGTAATACCGCAGCGTCACACACCATGGACTGGACACTGTTACCAAGAGGCACACACACCTCATACCTCCTATACATTGTGGTAATGCCGCAGCGTCACACACCATGGACTGGACACTGTTACCAAGAGGCACATACACCTCACACCTCCTATACATTGTGGTAATACCGCAGCGTCACACACCATGGACTGGACACTGCTACCAAGAGGCACACACACCTCATACCTCCTATAGATTGTGGTAATACCGCAGCGTCACACACCATGGACTGGACACTGCTACCAAGAGGCACACACACCTCACACCTCCTATACATTGTGGTAATGCCGCAGTGTCACACACCATGGACTGGACACTGCTACCAAGGGGCACATACACCTCATACCTCCTATACATTGTGGTAATGCCGCAGCGTCACACACCATGGACTGGACACTGCTACCAAGGGGCACATACACCTCACACCTCCTATACATTGTGGTAATGCCGCAGCGTCACACACCATGGACTGGACCTGCTACCAAGAGGCACATACACCTCACACCTCCTATACATTGTGGTAATACCGCAGCGTCACACACCATGGACTGGACACTGCTACCAAGAGGCACATACACCTCACACCTCCTATACATTGTGGTAATGCCGCAGTGTCACACACCATGGACTGGACACTGCTACCAAGGGGCACATACACCTCACACCTCCTATACATTGTGGTAATGCTGCAGCGTCACACACCATGGACTGGACACTGCTACCAAGAGGCACATACACCTCACACCTCCTATACATTGTGGTAATACCGCAGCGTCACACACCATGGACTGGACACTGCTACCAAGAGGCACATACACCTCATACCTCCTATACATTGTGGTAATGCCGCAGCGTCACACACCATGGACTGGACACTGCTACCAAGAGGCACATACACCTCACACCTCCTATACATTGTGGTAATGCTGCAGCGTCACACACCATGGACTGGACACTGCTACCAAGGGGCACATACACCTCATACCTCCTATACATTGTGGTAATGCCGCAGCGTCACACACCATGGACTGGACAATGCTACCAAGGGGCACATACACCTCACACCTCCTATACATTGTGGTAATACCGCAGCGTCACACACCATGGACTGTCATCCACATACAGCGGGAGGGGCGGGGCGGTTAGGCTGCGGGTGGAGAGGGTTAGGTTTTGGGAGGTGGGGGTTCGGGTTATGGTGCAGGAGGGGAGAGTTAGGGTTAGGCTGTGTTGGAGGAGGGTTAGGGTTAGGCTGCGGGAGGGGGGGTTAGGGTTAGCCTGCAGGAGGGGAGATTAGGTTTAGGCTGTGGGAGGTGGAGGGCTAAGGTTAGGTTGCAGGAGGGGGGGTTTGGGTTAGGCTGCGGGATGGGGAAGTTAGGGTTAGGCTGCAGGAGGGGAGGTTAGGGTTAGGCTGCAGGAGAGGGAGGTTAGGGTTAGGCTGCGCGAGGGGGAGGGCTAAGATTAGGCTGTGGGAGGGGCAGGCTAGGGTTAGGCTGTGGGAGGTGGAGGGTTAGGATTAGGCTGCGGGATGGGGAAGCTAGGGTTAGGCTGCAGGAGGGGAAGGTTAGGCTTAGGCTGCAGAAGGGGGGATTATGGTAGGCTGTAGGAGGGGGAGGTTAGGGTTAGGCTGCAGGAGGGGAGGGTTAGGGTTAGGCTGTAGGAGGGGGAGGTTAGGGTTAAGCTGTAGGAGGGGGAGGTTAGGGGTAGGCTGTAGGAGGGGGAGGTTAGGGTTAGGCTGCAGAAGGGGGATTAGGGTTAGGCTGCAGGAGGGGAGGTTAGGGTTAGGCTGCAGAAGGGGGGAGGGTTAGGGTTAGGCTGTAGGAGGGGGAGGTTAGGGTTAGGCTGCAGGAGGGGAGGGTTAGGGTTAGGCTGCAGGAGGGGAGGGTTAGGGTTAGGCTGTAGGAGGGGGAGGTTAGGGTTAGGCTGCAGAAGGGGGATTAGGGTTAGGCTGCAGGAGGGGAAGGTTAGGGTTAGGCTGCAGGAGGGAGAGGTTAGGGGTAGGCTGCAGGAGGGGGAGGTTAGGGGTAGGCTGTAGAAGGGGGGAGGGTTAGGGTTAGGCTGCAGGAGGGGAGGTTAGGGTTAGGCTGCAGGAGGGGAAGGTTAGGGTTAGGCTGCAGGAGGGGAGGTTAGGGTTAGGCTGTAGAAGGGGGGAGGGTTAGGGTTAGGCTGCAGGAGGGGAGGTTAGGGTTAGGCTGCAGGAGGGGAAGGTTAGGGTTAGGCTGCAGGAGGGGAAGGTTAGGGTTAGGCTGCAGGAGGGGAGGTTAGGGTTAGGCTGCAGGAGGGGAGGTTAGGGTTAGGCTGTAGAAGGGGGGAGGGTTAGGGTTAGGCTGCAGGAGGGGAGGTTAGGGTTAGGCTGCAGGAGGGGAAGGTTAGGGTTAGGCTGCAGGAGGGGAGGTTAGGGTTAGGCTGTAGAAGGGGGGAGGGTTAGGGTTAGGCTGCAGGAGGGGAGGTTAGGGTTAGGCTGCAGGAGGGGAAGGTTAGGGTTAGGCTGCAGGAGGGGAGGTTAGGGTTAGGCTGCAGAAGGGGGGATTAGGGTAGGCTGTAGGAGGGGGAGGTTAGGGTTAGGCTGCAGGAGGGGAGGGTTAGGGTTAGGCTGCAGAAGGGGGGATTAGGGTTAGGCTGTAGGAGGGGAGTGTTAGGGTTAGGCTGCAGGAGGAGGGGAGGTTAGGGTTAGGCTGTAGAAGGGGGGAGAGTTAGGGTTAGGCTGTAGGAGGGGGAGGTTAGGGGTAGGCTGCAGGAGGGGAAGGTTAGGGGTAGGCTGCAGGAGGGGAAGGTTAGGGTTAGGCTGCAGGAGGGGAAGGTTAGGGTTAGGCTGCAGGAGGGGAGGTTAGGGTTAGGCTGCAGAAGGGGGGATTAGGGTAGGCTGTAGGAGGGGGAGGTTAGGGTTAGGCTGCAGGAGGGGAGGGTTAGGGTTAGGCTGCAGAAGGGGGGATTAGGGTTAGGCTGTAGGAGGGGAGTGTTAGGGTTAGGCTGCAGGCGGAGGGGGGTTAGGGTTAGGCTGCAGGCGGGGTGGTTTAGGGTTGTAGGTAGGATTAGGAGTAGGGTACAAATACCATGATTCTGACCAAAGGAAACTTGTGGTCAGAGCCCCCCAGCCACATGTGTACTAGTGGGCGCGGCACTGAAGGGGATAACCCTCAGCTGCCCAGCGCCATTTTAATAGACGAATTGGTGCTTGGCGCCATGTTCTGTAAATGCATGTTTAATGATGTGTTTTAACATGTCATATGTAGTGCTCTGTGCACAATTGTAGGATTGCATGTTTACATGTATTTATATTTAAGATGTGCTCACCTGTAGTTTTAAGGTAAAAATGCACTTACTATATATGACTGTATAAGAATCCCCTGTCTTCTGGAAATAGGAAGTGGCATGCTAATTGCCCTCTCCTAGCAGATCTGGTGAATAACAAAAACCTTTTGATGTTGGACACAAAACAACAGGTAATGGCTGGGAGTGTAAGTTCCTCAGGGAAAGATGTTAATCATGGGGAATTTCCTTATTGCATATTTAAAGTGGTATGGACTGGTATGGGTTTGGAACCTGTATTTATTCATGTAGCTGGTTTGATTGATATATACGAATCCTGAATGGTAAATGCAGGAAGGATGAGGAACATTTGTTCGCAAAATCAAATATAAACCGTATTTTGAAGCTATGTGATAAATGTATCAAAGGCGAATTGTAAACTACCAGGTGGTAAGGAATGGAGTTTAAATGACACCAAACTTTGTGTGTGACAGGAAGGAGGAAATTGCTTCATGCACTTATATCCTTTTAAAATGTAATTTATTTATTTATATTTTGTAAGATATCCTGATTGGATGGAAAGGACTCAGGGGAGGACTACCACCTGAGATGTATTGTGGTGTTACTGTATAAAAAGAGGAGGCCTGTGAGCCCCCAGGTGTATTATACCATTTTCTTCTGCTGTAACCATCTGCTGTATTGCTGGGTTCTTTTCAGAACTATTTTTGGCAAATAAACATCTTCTGCCTCAAGACGACCGCTTCATCTTCTGACCTGCAGGGATAGGCGAAACCTAGCTCTGTTTTCCGGCTGTCCAGGGTACACCCAGCGTCTCCAAGCTCCACCTTCCGCCTGCTACTGTGCTGTGCTTAGGCAAGCGACTATTGGGGATTCATCAACACAAGATAGGTGTGGTAAGACAGCGTGTCGACGCATACAGAGCAGAATCGTGGTTTCAGACACCACGGTGAATAGGAGTCTGGTGGTGGCAGTGTAGTACCCGCCCACTGCGCAGTGGGTGTAGTCAGTAACAGGCGGTTACTGACGGAAAGTGTGAATTCCCTAATTGGCCAGGCCCCGTGAGACCTAAACTCCATTCTGTGACTGGGGGCGGGACGCGAAGCGGTGAGGGCTCTCGTTCGGAACCGTCTGGTCACAGAACCCTGCTGCGATTTCATACCCAACCCAGTAGTTATTTCACATAAAGCAAAACGCAGTGACAGGTCTTACTGTGAGCTTCCCTTCCGTATATATGACTAGTACTGTAACATAGAGAATGCTGAACACTTGCAGGACACAATGGGGTGTTACAGTGATGACATGTAATATAGGAATATGCGTTTACTAGTACAACACAACAAAGTCTCTATACCAGGAAATATGAACACAATCACCAATGACCTCGCACATAACTGAGAATCCATCTGTATAACTTGCTGCCTGTGCCACTCGCTCTGTGTGCACAGCTTACTGAATGTGATGGCAGAAATAATGAAACAGTTCTGACCCTTTGAGCTTATTTAAGCAAACAGTGATCTTCCCCTCGGGTGAGAGAAAGTAACGGAGCCTGCAACCATGTCAGCCCAGTATGCTCATGCAGAAGGAAGAAGCTGATGATGGTGGGCCGAGGACATGAGACACAGAGAGCAGGAAGGAAGAGGCTGATGATGGTGGGCCGAGGACATGAGAGACAGAGAGCAGGAAGGAAGAGGCTGATGATGGTGAGCGGAGGACATGAGACACAGAGAGCAGGAAGGAAGAGGCTGATGATGGTGGGCCGAAGACATGAGACACAGAGAGCAAAAAGGAAGAGGCTGATGATGGTGGGCCGAGGACATGAGACACAGAGTGCAGGAAGGAAGAGGCTGATGATGGTGGGCCGAGGACATGAGACACAGAGCGCAGGAAGGAAGAGGCTGATGATGGTGGGCCGAGGACATGAGACACAGAGCGCAGGAAGGAAGAGGCTGATGATGGTGGGCCGAGGACATGAGACACAGAGTGCAGGAAGGAAGAAGCTGATGATGGTGGGCCGAGGACATGAGACACAGAGTGCAGGAAGGAAGAGGCTGATGATGGTGGGCCGAGGACATGAGACACAGAGTGCAGGAAGGAAGAAGCTGATGATGGTGGGCCGAGGACATGAGACACAGAGTGCAGGAAGGAAGAGGCTGATGATGGTGGGCCGAGGACATGAGACACAGAGTGCAGGAAGGAAGAGGCTGATGATGGTGGGCCGAGGACATGAGACACAGAGTGCAGGAAGGAAGAAGCTGATGATGGTGGGCCGAGGACATGAGACACAGAGTGCAGGAAGGAAGAAGCTGATGATGGTGGGCCGAGGACATGAGACACAGAGTGCAGGAAGGAAGAGGCTGATGATGGTGGGCCGAGGACATGAGATACAGAGCACAGGAAGGAAGAGGCTGATGATGGTGGGCCGAGGACATGAGACACAGAGCGCAGGAAGGAAGAGGCTGATGATGGTGGGCCGAGGACATGAGACACAGAGCGCAGGAAGGAAGAGGCTGATGATGGTGGGCCGAGGACATGAAATACAGAGCACAGGAAGGAAGAGGCTGATGATGGTGGGCCGAGGACATGAGACACAGAGCGCAGGAAGGAAGAGGCTAATGATGGTGGGCCGAGGACATGAGACACAGAGTGCAGGAAGGAAGAGGCTGATGATGGTGGGCCGATGACATGAGACACAGAGAGCAGGAAGGAAGAGGCTAATGATGGTGGGCCGAGGACATGAGATACAGAGCACAGGAAGGAAGAATCTGATGATGGTGGGGCGAGGGCATGAGGCACAGAGCGCAGGAAGGAAGAGGCTAATGATGGTGGGGCCGAGGACATGAGACACAGAGAGCAGGAAGGAAGAGGCTGATGATGGTGGGCCGAGGACATGAGACACAGAGTGCAGGAAGGAAGAGGCTAATGATGGTGGGCCGAGGACATGAGACACAGAGAGCAGGAAGGAAGAGGCTGATGATGGTGGGGCCGAGGACATGAGACACAGAGTGCAGGAAGGAAGAGGCTGATGATGGTGGGCCGATGACATGAGACACAGAGAGCAGGAAGGAAGAGGCTGATGATGGTGGGACGAGGACATGAGACACAGAGTGCAGGAAGGAAGAGGCTGATAATGGTGGGCCGAGGACATGAGACACAGAGCGCAAGAAGGAAGAGGCTGATGATGGTGGGCCGAGGACATGAGACATAGAGAGCAGGAAGGAAGAGGCTGATGATGGTGGGCCGAGGACATGAGACACAGAGAGCAGGAAGGAAGAGGTTGATGATGGTGGGTGGAGGACATAAGACACAGAGAGCAGGAAGGAAGAGGTTGATGATGGTGGGCCGAGGACATGAGACACAGAGAGCAGGAAGGAAGAGGTTGATGATGGTGGGCCGAGGACATGAGACACAGAGCGCAGGAAGGAAGAGGCTGATGATGGTGGGCCGAGGACATGAGACACAGAGTGCAGGAAGGAAGAAGCTGATGATGGTGGGCCGAGGACATGAGACACAGAGTGCAGGAAGGAAGAGGCTGATGATGGTGGGCCGAGGACATGAGATACAGAGAGCAGGAAGGAAGAGGCTGATGATGGTGGGACGAGGACATGAGACACAGAGTGCAGGAAGGAAGAGGCTGATGATGGTGGGCCGAGGACATGAGACACAGAGCGCAGGAAGGAAGAGGCTAATGATGGTGGGCCGAGGACATGAGATACAGAGCACAGGAAGGAAGAATCTGATGATGGTGGGGCAAGGGCATGAGACACAGAGCGCCGGAAGGAAGAAGCTGATGATGGTGGGCCGAGGACATGAGACACAGAGCGCAGGAAGGAAGAGGCTGATGATGGTGGGCCGAGGACATGAGACATAGAGAGCAGGAAGGAAGAGGCTGATGATGGTGGGCCGAGGACATGAGACACAGAGAGCAGGAAGGAAGAGGTTGATGATGGTGGGTGGAGGACATAAGACACAGAGAGCAGGAAGGAAGAGGTTGATGATGGTGGGCCGAGGACATGAGACACAGAGTGCAGGAAGGAAGAGATTGATGATGGTGGGTGGAGGACATGAGACACAGAGAGCAGGAAGGAAGAGGCTGATGATGGTGGGACGAGGACATGAGAGACAGAGTGTAGAAAGGAAGAGGTTGATGATGGTGGGCGGAAGACATGAGACACATAGAGCAGGAATGAAGAGGCTGATGATGGTGGGCCGAGGACATGAGACAAAGAGCGCAGGAAGGAAGAGGCTGATGATGGTGGGGCGAGGACATGAGACAGCGCAGGAAGGAAGAGGCTGATGATGGTGGGCGGAGGACATGAGACACAGAGAGCAGGAAGGAAGAGGCTGATGATGGTGGGCCGAGGACATGAGACAGAGCGCAGGAAGGAAGAGGCTGATGATGGTGAGCGGAGGACATGAGACACAGAGAGCAGGAAGGAAGAGGCTGATGATGGTGAACGGAGGACATGAGACACAGAGTGCAGGAAGGAAGAGGCTGATGATGGGCCGAGGACATGAGACACAGAGAGCAGGAAGGAAGAGGCTGATGATGGTGAACGGAGGACATGAGACACAGAGTGCAGGAAGGAAGAGGCTGATGATGGTGGGCCGAGGACATGAGACACAGAGTGCAGGAAGGAAGTGGCTGATGATGGTAAGCGGAGGACATGAGACAAAGAGAGCAGGAAGGAAGAGGCTGATGATGGTGAACGGAGGACATGAGACACAGAGTGCAGGAAGGAAGAGGCTGATGATGGGCCGAGGACATGAGACACAGAGTGCAGGAAGGAAGAGGCTGATGATGGTGAGCGGAGGACATGAGACACAGAGTGCAGGAAGGAAGAGGCTGATGATGGTGAGCGGAGGACATGAGACAAGAGTGCAGGAAGGAAGAGGCTGATGATGGTGGGCCGAGGACATGAGACACAGAGTGCAGGAAGGAAGAGGCTGATGATGGTGAGCGGGGGACATGAGACACAGAGAGCAGGAAGGAAGAGGCTGATGATGGTGAACGTAGTACATGAGACACAGAGTGCAGGAAGGAAGAGGTTGATGATGGTGGGTGGAGGACATGAGACACAGAGAGCAGGAAGGTAGAATCTGATGATGGTGGGCCGAGGACATGAGACACAGAGAGCAGGAAGGAAGAGGTTGATGATGGTGGGTGGAGGACATGAGACACAGAGAGCAGTAAGGAAGAGGTTGATGATGGTGGGCCGAGGACATAAGACACAGAGAGCAGGAAGGAAGAGGTTGATGATGGTGGGTGGAGGACATGAGACACAGAGAGCAGGAAGGAAGAGGTTGATCATGGTGGGTGGAGGACATGAGACACAGAGAGCAGGAAGGAAGAATCTGATGATGGTGGGCCGAGGACATGAGACACAGAGTGCAGGAAGGAAGAGGCTGATGATGGTGGGCCGAGGACATGAGACACAGAGCGCAGGGAGGCTGATGATGGTGGGCCGAGGACATGAGACACAGAGTGCAGGAAGGAAGAGACTGATGATGGTGGGCCGAGGACATGAAACACAGAGTGCAGGAAGGAAGAGGCTGATGATGGTGGGCGGAGGACATGAGACACAGAGAGCAGGAAGGAAGAGGCTGATGATGGTGGGGCGAGGACATGAGACAGAGCTCAGGAAGGAAGAGGCTGATGATGGTGGGCGGAGGACATGAGACACAGAGAGCAGGAAGGAAGAGGCTGATGATGGTGGGCCGAGGACATGAGACACAGAGCGCAGGAAGGAAGAGGCTGATGATGGTGGGCGGAGGACATGAGACACAGAGAGCAGGAAGGAAGAGGCTGATGATGGTGGGCCGAGGACATGAGACACAGAGCTCAGAACCCTCCAGATGGCTTCTCATTGTGGTAGAACAGTAAATAGAATGGACCTCCGCCCAAAACGCAGTACAGTAGATTCTCATTTCAGCTTAAAAAGAACCAATTATTGTGCTTCAGTACTGAGGAGATGACAGAAGGCTCCAGCTTCACGCCATGGCGGCAGGACACTAGTCACAGATAGCATAGAGAGAGCGGCTGTACATCTCCTATATATACTGAGCCCCACGCCATGGCGTCAGGACACTAGTCACGGATAGCACAGAGAGAGCGGCTGTACATCTCCTATATATACTGAGCCCCACGCCATGGTGTCAGAACATTAGTCACAGATAGCATAGAGAGAGCGGCCGTACATCTCCTATATATACTGAGCCCCACGCCATGGTGTCAGGACATTAGTCACAGATAGCATAGAGAGAGCGGCTGTACATCTCCTATATATACTGAGCCCCACGCCATGGTGTCAGGACATTAGTCACAGATAGCATAGAGAGAGAGGCCGTACATCTCCTATATATACTGAGCCCCACGCCATGGTGTCAGGACACTAGTCACAGATAGCATAGAGAGAGCGGCTGTACATCTGCCCCCATATATACTGAGCCCCACGCCATGCTGTCAGGACATTAGTCACAGATAGCATAGAGAGAGCGGCTGTACATCTCCTATATATACTGAGCCCCACGTCATGGTGTCAGGACATTAGTCACAGATAGCATAGAGAGAGAGGCCGTACATCTCCTATATATACTGAGCCCCACGCCATGGTGTCAGGACACTAGTCACAGATAGCACAGAGAGCGCGGCTGTACATCTCCTATATATACTGAGCCCCACGCCATGGTGTCAGGACACTAGTCACAGATAGCATAGAGAGAGCGGCTGTACATCTCCTATATATACTGAGCCCCACGCTATGGTGTCAGGACATTAGTCACAGATAGCACAGAGAGAGAGGCCGTACATCTCCTATATATACTGAGCCCCACGCCATGGTGTCAGGACACTAGTCACAGATAGCATAGAGAGAGCGGCTGTACATCTCCTATATATACTGAGCCCCACGCCATGGCGTCAGGACACTAGTCACAGATAGCATAGAGAGAGAGGCCGTACATCTCCTATATATACTGAGCCCCACGCCATGGTGTCAGAACACTAGTCACAGATAGCATAGAGAGAGCGGCTGTACATCTCCTATATATACTGAGCCCCACGCCATGGTGTCAGGACACTAGTCACAGATAACATAGAGAGAGCGGCTGTACATCTCCTATATATACTGAGCCCCACGTGATGGCGGCAGGACACTAGTCACAGATAGCATAGAGAGAGCGGCTGTACATCTCCTATATATACTGAGCCCCACGCCATGGTGTCAGAACACTAGTCACAGATAGCATAGAGAGAGCGGCTGTACATCTCCTATATATACTGAGCCCCACGCCATGGCGGCAGCACATTAGTCACAGATAGCATAGAGAGAGCGGCTGTACATCTCCTATATATACTGAGCCCCACGCCATGGTGTCAGGACACTAGTCACAGATAGCATAGAGAGAGCGGCTGTACATCTCCTATATATACTGAGCCCCACGCCATGGTGTCAGGACACTAGTCACAGATAGCACAGAGAGAGCGGCTGTACATCGCCTATATATACTGAGCCCCACGCCATGGTGTCAGGACACTAGTCACAGATAACATAGAGAGAGCGGCTGTACATCTCCTATATATACTGAGCCCCACGCCATGGTGTCAGGACACTAGTCACAGATAACATAGAGAGAGCGGCTGTACATCTCCTATATATACTGAGCCCCACGCCATGGTGTCAGGACACTAGTCACAGATAACATAGAGAGAGCGGCTGTACATCTCCTATATATACTGAGCCCCACGCCATGGTGTCAGCACATTAGTCACAGATAGCATAGAGAGAGCGGCTGTACATCTCCTATATATACTGAGCCCCACGCCATGGTGTCAGAACACTAGTCACAGATAGCATAGAGAGAGTGGCTGTACATCGCCTATATATACTGAGCCCCACGCCATGGTGTCAGGACACTAGTAACAGATAGCATAGAGAGAGCGGCTGTACATCTCCTATATATACTGAGCCCCACGCCATGGCGGCAGGACACTAGTCACAGATAGCATAGAGAGAGCGGCTGTACATCTCCTATATATACTGAGCCCCACGCCATGGCGGCAGGACACTAGTCACAGATAGCATAGAGAGAGCGGCTGTACATCTCCTATATATACTGAGCCCCACGCCATGGTGTCAGGACACTAGTCACAGATAGCATAGAGAGAGCGGCTGTACATCTCCTATATATACTGAGCCCCACGTCATGGTGTCAGGTTATATTTCCATATCTTCCTACTTGCCTGTAGCTGAATCTATCCAGGCTTGTGGGGCTTGTCATTTACATTCCATGTGAAAGATGATATATATTATAAAGCACACAGATCTGCGAGAGGATGAAAGCTCCGGAGCGGTAATCGCAGACTGCGGCTCTCTAATTTATGTCGGTGATTATAGCTGACACAACATAAGATGATGACATGGTGAGAGCAGTCCTTTCTCATTCGGGGGGAAGTGAGGGATCGCCCTTATCTACCAACATCAAGAAACGGATTTATTTTTTCCTCTTCATTCCACAAAGCAGAAACTTTGTAGACTTATGTGAGGACTCTAGTGAAACACGATGATTATGGTCTGCTATGTAACCGCCAGGAGGATCCGCACCTCCGATTAATAAAACGTCAGAAATAAACCTTTCTCCAGAGAGTGGTCGCTGGGCATTTTCTGGTAACCAATAAAATCGGCTGAGCACAGGTCTCCTGGGCAAATCTGCATTGGGAAAACCTTCCTCAGCAAGGTGGTGTGCTGGCAGTACATGGTGCTGTGACCCCATAGGAAAGTCAGACCACTGAAATAACTCTCAATTGCATCCTACCTGAAGATGCACAAAATAACAGATTTTGGTGGTCTTAGTTACAGGATTTTGCACATATTGGATCTTGTGTAGAGTTGAAAGCAGATCAAGCAGTGGTTCAGAAGTGCACGCAGATCACGCAGTGGCTCAGAAGTGCACGCAGGTCACGCCTGGACTCAGAAGTGCACGCAGATCAAGCAAGGGCTCAAAAGTGCACGCAGATCACGCAGCGCCTCAGAAGTGCACGCAGATCACGCAGCGGCTCAGAAGTGTACGCAGATCAAGCAAGGGCTTAGAAGTGCACGCAGATCACGCAGGGGCTCAGAAGTGCACGTAGATCACGCACGGACTCAGAAGTGCGCGCAGATCACACATGAACTCAGAAGTGCACGCAGGTCACGCATGGATTCAGAAGTGCACGCAGGGGCTCAGAGGCGCACGCAGATCACGCAGGGGCTCAGAGGCGCACGCAGATCACGCAGGGACTCAGAAGTGCATGCAGATCACGCAGGGACTCAAAGGTGCACACAGATCACGCAGGCACTCAGAAGTGAACGCAGATCACACATGGACTCAGAGGTGCATGCAGATTACGTAGTGACTGAGTTTCAAGCAGGGATTCTAAAGTGCATGCAGATCACGCAGGGACTCAGAAGTTCACAAGAAAAATGCATGGACTCAGAAATGTACGCAGATCACACATGGACTCAGAGGTGCATGCAGATCATGCATGGACTGAAAAGTGCACGCAGATCACTCAGGGACTCAGAAGTGCATGCAGATCATGTATGGACTGAAAAGTGCTCACGCAGGGACTCAGAAGTGCACGCAGATTACACATGGACTCAGAGGTGCATGCAAAATTAGATCACAGCTGCATGTGGAAACACGCCCATGCCAAACCCATAACACACCCAAGACACCTCCTCTTTTTACAGAAACTTTAGGTCACCTCCCTGTCTCCATCCTGAACCATAAATGGATCACAGAAGCCGTCTCATCTGCTGAAATGTGCACGCCATCACAGTCTGGTTTTCATGCGTGCACAGTAAGGATCTCTTCAAGGCTGCGTTGTGCAGTTTGCAGATTATCACTCCTAACGTGCGTTCTTTCAACTGCGTCCACCTGTTAATCAGGCCCTACATCCCTATTGAGGCGTGGCCAAGCTGCCGTGCATGCCATCAATAGATGCACCCGTGGACAAATAGCCAAGCATACCATTAGTAGGTGCATCCGTGGCCAAGCTGCCAGGCATACCATTAGTAGGAGAATCAGTGTCCAAGCTGCCACACATACCATTAGCAGGTGCATCCGTGTCCAAGCTGCCACACATAGCATTAGCAGGTGCATCCGTGTCCAAGCTGCCACACATACCATTAGCAGGTGCATCCGTGTCCAAGCTGCCACACATAGCATTAGAAGGTGCATCTGTGTCCAAGCTGCCACACATAGCATTAGTAGGTGCATCCGTGTCCAAGCTGCCACACACAGCATTAGTAGGTGCATCCGTGGCCAAGCTGCCGCGCATACCATTAGTAGGTGCATCCGTGTCCAAGCTGCCACACATAGCATTAGTAGGTGCATCCGTGTCCAAGCTGCCACACATAGATTGGCAGGTGCATCAGTGTCCAAGCTACTATACATAGCATTAGTAAGTGCATCCGTGGCCAAGCTGCCACACATAGCATTAGTAGGTGCATCCGTGTCCAAGCTGCCACACATAGCATTAGTAGGTGCATCCGTGTCCAAGCTGCCACACATAGCATTAGTAGGTGCATCCGTGTCCAAGCTGCCACACATAACATTAGTAGGTGCACCCGTGGCCAAGCTGCTGCGCATACCATTAGTAGGATCATCCGTGGCCAAGCTGCCACACATAGCATTAGCAGGTGCATCCGTGTCCAAGCTGCCACACATAGCATTAGTAGGTGCATCCGTGTCCAAGCTGCCACACATAGCATTAATAGGTGCATCTGTGTCCAAGCTGCTACACATAACATTAGTAGATGCATCCGTGTCCAAGCTGCCACACATAGCATTAGTAGGTGCACCCGTGGACAAGCTGCTGTGCATACCATTAGTAGGATCATCCGTGGCCAAGCTGCCAGGCATACCATTAGTAGTAGAATCAGTGGCCAAGCTGCCAGGCATACCATTAGTAGTAGAATCAGTGGCCAAGCTGCCAGGCATACCATTAGTAGGTGCATCCGTGGCCAAGCTGTCATGTATACAATTAGTAGGAGCACACGTGGCCATGCTTCCGAGCATCTGGTCGCTGGTGAGCACGTTTCCCGTGGCAGGACAGATCGGGGCAGTACGTGTGTGGCTGCGTTATCAGCAGCGTTTGTACACAAAGGTAACCTGCATTTTAGGTCATTAGTTCTTCTTCAAAGGTCCACAGCAGCGGTAATTCTGGCATCTGGCTTCCTATACAGCAGCACAGTGGTCAGTACAACGCATGATTGTAGTCGATAAGATAAACTTGTTTCATCATTGATCAGCGTGTCCGACAAAGGCATAATAATGACTCCCATTGCAGACAGGATAAAGTCTCTGGTCACAGGGGGTATTTCAGACCCGATCGCACGCTAGGTTTTATCCGCAGCGCAGCGATCAGGTCAGAACTGCGCATGCGTATGCACCGCAATGCGCAGGCGCGTCGTACGGGTAAGCGGATCGTTGCTGAGTGATGGATTTAACGAAGAATCCATTCGCACAGCCGATCGCAAGGAGATTGACAGGAAGAGGGCGTTTGTGGGTGGCAACTGACCGTTTTCAGGGAGTGGTAGGAAAAACGCAGGCGTTTGCAGGGCGGGTGTCTGACGTCAATTCCGGCACCAAAAAGACTGAAGTGATCGCAGCGGCTGAGTAAGTTCTGGGCAACTCAGAAACTGCAAAAAACTTTTTTGTACCGCCCAGCTGCACATGCGATCGCACACTTGCACAGCTAAAATACACTCCCTTATGGGCGGCGACTATCTGCTCGCAGCGCTGCAAAAAATAGCTAGCGAGTGATCAGGTCTGAATTAGGCCCATAGACCGCTCAGCACACATTTCTCCCCCGCTCAGCTCACAGCGCGATGTGTGCTGACCGAGGGGGGGGGAACGGGGGGACGCTCATTTCACCCAGTGGTGAAATGAGCGACCTGCTAGATTGTGCCTGCATGCAGGCCAATCTAGCACCGGCAAGAGCGACACGCAAGGCCGCGCATTGTAATCGCTGTAGGGGATACACACAGAGGGATCCGTGCTTAACCTCTAAGCAATCTAGCCAGATCTCTCTGTGTGCCCCCCTTTACATGTGACATCTCCTATATATTAGCCCAGATCTGTGACTTTGTGCTTCATTTGCTAACGCTGGGCGGAGTCACATAACTGGGCGGAGTCACATAGTTGAGCGGACTGGCCTAATCTGGATCTGGGCTAATATATAGGAGATTAGGAGATCCCTAATCTATCTGTGACCAACACCTCACACTGTATTCTGGCCGCGATTGTGCAGACACAACTGCACCACATTCAGCCACCGTCGCGGCTCCGCCCCCCCTCGCCAGCCATTGGTGCCCACTCCTATGCAGCCAGCCATTGCTAACTACAAACTCCACTCCACACCCATGCAGCCCGCCCCCCCTCCCCCGCTATTGGTGCCCACTCCTATGCAGCCCGCACCCCCTCGCCAGCCATTGGTGCCCACTCCTATGCAGCCCGCCCCCCCTCGCCAGCCATTGGTAACTACAAACTCCAGTACATCCCCATGCAGCCCGCCCCCCCCCCCCTCCCCAGCCTTTGGTACAAACTCCGCTCCGGCACCCCCCCTCCTCCCCTCCGCAATCCCTAACCTATATGTGACCAACACCTCACACTGTATTCTGGCCGCGATTGTGCAGACACAACTGCACCACATTAAGCCTCCGTCGCGGCTCCGCCCCCCCTCGCCAGCCATTGGTGCCCACTCCTATGCAGGCCGCCCCCCCTCGCCAGCCATTGGTGCCCACTGCTATGCAGCCCGCCCCCCCTCGCCAGCCATTGCTGCACGCTCCGCTCCGCCCCCCCCCCCCCCTATTCTGCCCACGATTGTGCAGACAACTGCAGCACATTAAGCCTCCCTCGCGGCTCCACCCCCCCCGTCGCCAGCCATTGGTGCCCACTGCTATACAGGCCGCCCCCCGTCGCCAGCCATTGGTGCTCACTGCTATGCAGCCCGCCCCCCCTCGCCAGCCATTGGTGCCCACTGCTATGCAACCCGCCCCCCCTCGACAGCCATTGGTGCCCACTGCTATGCAACCCGCCCCCCCTCGACAGCCATTGGTTCACGCTCCGATGCGACTCCCCCCCCCCTCGCCAGCCAATGGTGCACACTCCGCTCCGCCCCCCTCCGCAAATAACTAAGACTGTCACAGTGGCCGCGATTGTGCACAGACAACTGCACCAGCTTCAGCCTCCGTCGCGGCTCCGCACCCCAACACCAGCCATTGGTCCCCACTCCTATGCAGCCCGCACCCCCCCCCCCCTCCTCGCCAGCCATTGGAACAAACTCCGCACCGGCCCCCCCTCCTTTGCTAACGCTGGGCGGAGTCACAGGCACAGATCTGGGTGGCTGGATGCAGGCCAGGAACAGTCCCCTCCCTCGGTCCGCCCATCCCCGCCCAGTTCCCTCCCCATCTCCGCCCACTCCCTTCTCTCCCCCCTCCCTGCACCCTGGTGACACTGCAGCCGATGTCTGCTCACTTGCCGCACAGTCCGGAGGAGAATGCCGTGGACGACCGCTGACTGCCGCACCCCTCCCACCCACGGCACCCACAGCCTTCACATCATCTGCAGCACCCCCCCGCCCCTCCCCCACCCGCGGCACTCCCACCCCTCCCCCACCAGCAGCAGATGCCCCTCCCCCACCCGCAACACTCCCACCCCCTCCCCCACCCATAGCACCCACATCTGCAGCACCCCCCCCCCCATCCCTAACCCGCGGCACTCCCGCCCCTCCCCCACCAGCAGCAGATGCCCCTCCCCCACCCACGGCATTCCCGCCCCTTTCCCACCCGCAGCACTCCCGCCCCCTACCCCACCCGTAGCACCCACACCTGCAGCACCACCCGCCGCACTCCAGCACCCTCCTCCATCCGCAGCACCCCCCGCCCCTCCCCCACCCGCGGAACACACAGCACCCACCACATCTGTCCCGCACCCACGGTACACGTCCCTCCCCCACCCACACCATTCCCGCCTCCTCCCCGACCCATAGCACCCACAAACCGCGCCGCCCCCCTCCTCTCCCACCCGTGGCACCCCCGCCCCTCCCCCCCGTACCCACCTCTTCCCCCCCTACACCCCCGCACCTCCCCCACCCCATACCCACCTCTCCCCCCCCCCCCCGCACCTTCCCCACCCGCGGCATCCACCACATCTGCCCCCCACTTGCGGCACACGCCCCTCCCCCGGCCGCTGCACTCCTTCCCCCACTCATAGCACCCCCTCCCCCACCCGCAACACCCCCGCGGCACTCTCGCCCCTCCCCCACCCGCGGCCCTTCCACACCCACATCTGCAGCACCCCCTCCCCCACCCGCGGCAATCCCGCCCCTCCCCCACCCGCAGTACCCCCGCACCTCTCCCCCCGCTACACCCCCGCACCCACCCCCATACCCCCCCCCCACCACCCCCGCGGCACACACAGCATCCACCACATCCGCCACCACCCGCGGCACATGCCCCTCCCCCACCCGTAGCACCCACCACCCCTCCCCCACCCGCGGCACCCCCGCACCCCCATACCCACCTCTCCCCCCCCCACTACACCTTCGCATCCTCCACTCCACCCGCCGCACCAATAGCATCCACCACATCTGCCCCCCAACCGCTGCACATGCCCCCCCTCCCACCCACAGCATCCACCACATCCCCCTCCCACCCGCGGCACTCCCTCTTCCTCCCCTACCCTTAGCACCCACACCCGCAGCACCCCCGCCCCCTCCTCTACCCACAGCGCATCCGGACCCCCACTACACCCCCGCAGCCGCCACTCCCCCAACCACAGCACCTCCGGCCCCCTCCCCCACCCACATCATCTATAGACACCTTCCCCCATTCGTGGACCTACCACACCTCCCCCACCCGCAGCACCTCCGGACCCCATCCACGGCTCCCTTGCAGCCACCCCTCCACCCGCAGCACTTCTAAAACCTATCACCCAACCTCACCCCCCCTGCAATCCCACCTCCACAAACACCCCCCCCCCACTACATCGCCCCTCCCCCATGCACACCACCTCCAGAACCCCTCCTTCATCCACAGCCCCCCGCACCCACCCCTCCCCCACCAACAGCATCTACACTACCCTTCCACACCCGCACCTCCCCCACCCGCAGAACCTCTAGACCCCCTCCCCCATACGCGCCCCCTCCACACCTACGCCTCCCCCACCCACAGCACCTCTGCACCCTTTCCTCCATCCGTGCCACTGCACCCACCCCTCCACCACCCGCAACACCTCTGGACCCCCTCCCGCACCCACCCCTCCACCACACGTAGCACCTCGGACACCATCCGCAGCCGCTACATTTGATTCCCTGAATCGGGGTGATCAGCGGCATGGATAGGCACCTCCACCTCACTGAACCCACCCCCTTTCCAAACCCCCCACACACACTGAACTTCTGTGAGTATAGTTGCTACCAGTGGACATTGGATTAATAAAAAAATAGTAATACTGTGGCCATTATGTGTCTAAGCGACACTGCTACCTGTGGCCATTGTGTATAAGTGGCACAGCTCCCTGTGGCCACTGTGTGTATACGCGACTCTGGTACCAGTGGCCATTGTGTGTATAAGTGACACTGCTACCTGTGGCCATTGTGTGTATAAGCGCCACTGCTACCTGTGGCCATTGTGTGTATAAGTGGCGCTGCTACCTGTGGCCATTGTGTGTATAAGCGCCACTGCTACCTGTGGCCATTGTGTGTATAAGTGGTGCTGATACCTGTGGCCATTGTGTGTATAAGTGACACTGCTACCAGTGGCCATTGTGTGTATAAGCGGTGCTTCTAAAAGTGGCCATTGTGTGTATAAGTGGTGCTGCTACCTGTGGCCATTGTGTGTATAAGCGGCTCAGCTACCTGTGGCCACTGTGTGTATAAGTGCCTCTGTTACCTATGGGAATTGTGTGTAGAAGTGGCACTGCTACTGGGGTCCATTGTGTGTATAAGCAACACTGCTACCTGTGGTCATTGTGTGTATAAACTGCTTTGCTACCTGTCGGCACGTTGTGTATCAACGTCTCTGCTACCTGTGGGCACTGTGTGTATAAACGTCTCTGTTACCTGTGGGCACTGTGTGTATCAGCGGCTCTGCTACCTGTGGGCACTGTGTGTATAAGCGGCTCTGCTACCTGTGGGCACTGTGTATAAGCGGCTCTGCTACCTGTGGGCACTGTGTGTATCAGCGGCTCTGCTACCTGTGGGCACTGTGTGTATCAGCGGCTCTGCTACCTGTGGGCACTGTGTGTATAAGCGGCTCTGCTACCTGTGGGTATTGTGTGTATAAGCGGCTCTGCTACCTCTGGCCACTGTGTGTATAAGTGCCTCTGTTACCTGTGGCCATTGTGTGTATAAGCGGCTCTGCTACCTGTGGCCATTGTGTGTATAAGCGGCTCAGCTACCTGTGTCCATTGTGCGTATACGCGGCTCCATTACCTGTGGCCACTGTGTGTATAAGCTGCGCTGCATACACTAGCAGTATATACTACACTATGTTATTCATTGTGCCCTGCGGCCACTCTTTACACCCTCACAAAGGGCTACGCCCCCTTGACAATCGCACACCCTTCCCCCTTGCAATATTTACCCAATAGCATAAACTTTTTTGCAGGTAATACTCCATATAATAAAAATTATATCACAGCTGAGGCCCGTGCAGGGGTTAACGGGTCGTAGCCTCTTGCAACGGTATTTTCTATCTAACACCTTCCCTCTCTTTATCCTCTCCCTACCACCCTGCCTCTCCCTATCCTTTACCGATCGCACAGCGTTTCTGTACATTCCCTTTCTCCCCCCCTACGCCTCTCTATCTTTTCTCAACCAGACACCATTTCTGTATGCCCTCTATACTGCCCTGTGTTTCTGATTCTGTTATCTACCGGCCTGCGTATGTCCAAAGGTGTGCAGGGGTTAACGGGGCGTAGCCCCTAACGACGGTGTGAAGAGCGCCCGTAGGGCGCGATGAATCACCTAGTTATGAGATAATTACCTGGGAGCTACTGAAGGTAAATACACTATCAGAGTGTATAACAGGCCATGGGTCCTAGGCTAGAACCTGGCGTGGGCCCCCTTTTTCTTCTCCATCTCACAAGAAGAGAAACCTAAAAACGTGTTACAGTAATAAGGGGCCCCCCTCAGGGCCCACAGGACTTGGATGGGAGCCTAGCTTGCGCAATGGATGGTGCTGATTCGCTGGAATCCCGCTAAGCGTCTACGTCGGTATAGCCCGTTGTGACAGCATCCAGGCGGTCACCCACCCCAAACAATGGGGGTCATTCAGATCTAATCGCGGCTGTGCGTTTTCGCACAGCGAGCGATCAGATCCGAACTGCGCATGCACCGCACTGCGCCGGTACGTCGCACAGCTACAACGGGCTTCGCTGGAGAGCGACGGGATGGTGCGAAGGATCCATTCGCACGTGCGTTTGCGAGGTGATTGACAGGAAGAGGGCGTTTGTGGGTGGTAACTGACCATTTTCAGGGAGTGTCCGGAAAAACGCAGGCGTGTCCAAGCGTTATCAGGGAGGGTGTGCGACGTCAGCCCCGATCAGCCTGTTCCCATCGCACAGGCGGCGACTATTTGATCGCAGGACAGCAAAAAACGCAGCCCAGCGATCATGTCTGAATTAGGCCCAATGTCTCGTATCAAGTGGTGAAAGCCTCTAGGCACAAGAGTCGGGAGGATCTGGAGAAAGTAAAGTATTCTAGGTAAAACATTCATTGTAATTATGCTTGCTTGGCCCAACCACGAGAACGTGCACCAGCGCCAGCCACGGAGGTCACCACGAAGCTTAGCAAGGAGGGGCAGGAGATAGGACCCCATCATTCTGACCCTGCTAGAGGGAAATCCAGCTCCTGTAATGGACAGTGGGGGTCATTCCGAGTTGATCGCTCGCTAGCAGTTTTTAGCAGCCGTACAAACGCTATGCCGCCTCCCACTGGGGAGTGTATTTTAGCTTAGCAGAAGTGTGAACGCCTGTGCAGCCGAGCTCTGCAAAATCAGTTTGTGCAGTTTCTGAGTAGCTCTGAACCTACTCAGCGCTTGTGACCACTTCAGCCTATTCGTGTCCGGATTTGACGTCATACACCCGCCCAGCGAACGCCCAGCCACGCCTGCGTTTTTCAGACACGCCTGCGTTTTTGCAAACACTCCCTGAAAACGGTCAGTTGACACCCAGAAATGCCTCCTCCCTGTCAATCTTCTTGCGGCCGTCAGTGCGAAGAAAAACTTCGCTGGCACCTGAGCACAACCACAACGGGCTTTGTACCCGTACGTCGCGCGTGCACATTGCGGGGCATGCGCATGAGCATAAATGCCGTTTTTTTTTCACCTGATCGCTGCGCTGCAAAAATCGGCAGCAAGCGAACAACTCGGAATGACCTCCAGCATGTCACAGGCAAACATGTATAAATACACATAGAAGCATCTTTAGGTTGGGGCATCTGTCATATTATCCCCAGCGTATCAGGCACACCGCGTCCCCAGTCTCAGGGTCAGACCTGGTGGAATACACGAGAGACGCACAGCTACACTGACAGATGCAGGAATGTTCTGTACAGTGGATAAAAACTTAACCTCACTCGCAAGAGTGGGTGAGCCACGCGCTTGGCAGAGTTGATTCTCCTCTAGCAGCTGAAAAAAATTGGAACGTCACTCCAAACTGAACACAATATGCAATTGTACTCTAGGTACCAAAGACAGCGCTTAGTGATACAAAAAAATATTATTAAAAATTAAAAGTAAAACAGATGTATGCAGACAGGTGTAAAGGATCAATCAATATTTATTTAATTTCTATTTGGTCGGTTAAAAATGCTTTGTTACACATATAAGGGCATTTATGTGAACAAGTTAAAACATGACTGACTTGAAGCAAGCTGGGTGATCGTGTGCAGGGCACTAATAAGTAACCAGTGGTTGGTGGACCTATGTTTCCTGGGTATAAATGGTAAGTCTCTCCATTAATAGTTACCGATCCTGGTGGAACCAAATGTCACATTCCCTGGTGATGTCTCAGCATGAAGAGATTTCAACACACCGGTTGGGGGAAATAGGTCCTCCGTTTAGCAATGGAAAGGTCGTCAGAGAGAGTCCCAGGCTTGTTCTGAAGAAGGTCCACCGTCCAAATGTCCTGGATAGTAGTGCCACACATAGCATTAGTAGGTGCATCCGTGGCCAAGCTGCCGCGCATACCATTAGTAGGTGCATCCGTGTCCAAGATGCCACACATAGCATTAGTAGGTGCATCCGTGTCCAAGATGCCACACATAGCATTAGTAGGTGCATCCGTGTGGCACTACTATCCAGGACATTTGGACGGTGGACCTTCTTCAGAACAAGCCTGGGACTCTCTCTGACGACCTTTCCATTGCTAAACGGAGGACCTATTTCCCCCAACCGGTGTGTTGAAATCTCTTCATGCTGAGACATCACCAGGGAATGTGACATTTGGTTCCACCAGGATCGGTAACTATTAATGGAGAGACTTACCATTTATACCCAGGAAACATAGGTCCACCAACCACTGGTTACTTATTAGTGCCCTGCACACGATCACCCGGCTTGCTTCAAGTCAGTCATGTTTTAACTTGTTCACATAAATGCCCTTATATGTGTAACAAAGCATTTTTAACCGACCAAATAGAAATTAAATAAATATTGATTGATCCTTTACACCTGTCTGCATACATCTGTTTTACTTTTAATTTTTAATAATATTTTTTTGTATCACTAAGCGCTGTCTTTGGTACCTAGAGTACAATTGCATATTATGTTCTGTACAGTGATACACTATCAGCACCGTGTAATACGTATGTATAGTACAGGACATGCTCTCACGCTGGTATGTGCTGCACAGAGCCTGCAGAATGATCTGCGAGCAGCAGCATGTGAGCAGTGAGGAGCAATCCCTGCGCCGGGGGGCGAGGTGCCTGCTCAGAGGTGATACAGAGAAATCATTATGCGGGATGAGGTAGGAGGGAAGCTGATCTGCAGTGCACCCACTGCGTGCTAGGATTACTAATAGTCTTCCCATCCTGTGCACTGCAGCCCACACGCCTCATGCCGTCCCTTCCACAGGACACAGTCACGCAGGCTGCAGATACACAAGTGTGAGGCTCCATCGCACCACAATCACAGCACGTTACCGCTGTCAGGATCCCGTGTAACAGTCTCTGAATAGAATCACAACGGCTTTCAGCAAACAAAGAGTTCATAAAACAGACATGTCAAGGCCCGGCGCCCTCACCCAGAATGCCCTGTTCTCACAGAGGGGTTTTTTGGTTTTTTTCTAAATACCCAATTAAAAGTTTCAAGCATCGCAAAAGAGTGATACAAGTTTTTAAAGTTCAATACATAATCCTTAAGGGAAAAGTGATGGATGAAAGCAACGCTGCTCATAATCCTTTCTATAAATGTGTAACCAGCTAGATAACATGTGTCAATGACATATACAGGCCACAGAGGGAACTTATATATATATATATACACTGTGTATATATAATTTTTTTGGGGGTGTCTATCGTTCCCTCCCCCCCCCCCCCACCACCACCACCCCCACGGTCTCTCTTGTGGGAGGAGTCAGAGTTCTCACCAACTGTCATTACATTCCAAGGCTACATGATGACATCATTTTTATCAGCAGTCAATTTTATTAGATACTGTAGATAGATAGATAGATAGATAGATAGATAGATAGATAGATAGATAGATAGATAGATAGATAGATAGATAGATAGAAAATCTAATAAATTATTATTAGATATAATATTAGGATTGAATATACAGTACACGGTGGAGTCACATTATTATGACCAACAGCTAATGGCCAGAGTAACCGCCGGGTGCAGTACGGACAGCGGCTAGACGGCTGAACTGTCATGTTAGACACGCGTCTGGTAGCCCCCAGGTATATTGTGACGGTGAGCTGCTCCACTGTATCGCGTTGGTCGGCCCTCACGCACCTTCCTAGCCGACGTTCACCTCTCACATCAATGGCACGTGGTGCTCCTCAGTTTCCACGTCGGTTATTGGCAATGGTGCCATCTGTCCACTCACGATACACCTTCACCGCAGCAGCACGCGCACAGTTCACAAACTGCGCTGTGTCAGAGATACCGCCACCCTTGGCCCGAAAGCTGATAATCACCCACTTCTGCAACTCAGATAAATCGGAATTTTTACCCAACGCACACCTTATATACCCACCAAGCCAGTGCACGTCACGTGATGTACTTCATGGGCTAAGGAGGTCTTAATAACGTGACTCGACCGTGTATATTAAACCCATCATACACAGATTAGCGTAGCAGCTAACCGCTGATGTCACAAGGGAGGATTAGCTGTGCACAAAAAGAGCAGGGTGTAAAACGTAACGGAATGATTTGGGAAACTTGTCGGCTTGTCAGGTCAGTTGGTCATTGAGAAACCCTCCCCCCAAACACTATCTATATATGCAGGAAATTGTGTGGGTTACAGTAACACTGATTACTCTAGGCTATGACTGTCGGTTCCGGTATGAATGGTCGACCATGTTATGGTCGACAGTCATTAGGTCGACCACTATTGGTCGACATTGACATGGTCGACATGGACACATGGTCGACACATGAAAATGGTCGACACATGAAAGGTCGACACATGAAAGGTCGACATGAGTTTTTTAACTTTTTTTTTGTCGTTTGTTGCATAAAGTGACTGGAAACCCCAATTAGTGCACCGCGTCCCCTCACATGGCTCGCTTCGCTCGCCATGCTTCGGGCATGGTGCCTTCGCTCCGCTACCGCTTCGCTCGGCACAGATTACCGTTCCAATCGTAGTCCATGTGGATCGTAAAGTATGGAAAAGTTCTCCAAAAGAAAAAAAAGTAAAAAAAACTCATGTCGACCTTTTCATGTGTCGACCATTTTCACGTGTCGACCATGTGTCCATGTTGACCATGTCAATGTCGACCAATAGTGGTCGACCTAATGACTGTCAACCATAACATGGTCGACCATGTGAATGGATACCATGACTGTCCTATAGAGGGTCTATACAGAATGTATATCATTTCGTCGATGTCAGAGGCTGCACTCACTGATAAGACCAGAGAGAAAGTCACAGTCACTGCCAGAGGAGTGAGCAGCAAATACATCTACAATGATAAATATGGTGTATAAAGTACTTCAGCAACATTTTCCAGCGACGGAGCTGAATAAACATCCCCCATTATTGTTATATTATAGTTCCATTAAATAAATGTTCCCTCATATTAAGCACATTGTTACTGTGAGATGATGAAATGGCCATAGATCCTGGTTCCTGTCCTTCTACGTTCCCCCCTGTATGAAGGATGACGCGTTATCTTGTGCGGCCTCAATTTATCTGCAGATAAAAGCTTTTGTCCTCCGGAGTCCTATCCCGGCTCCCCGTCTCATCTCAGTGTCACTGCCAAATCTATGGTATATATTGTTCCAGCAAAAGTGATAAAAACCCCATAAAAGACCAATTAATGTATTAAATAACAATTCAGACTGTCCTGTGCCGAGTGTAACATCCACAACAACAACACAGACAGCCACAGATGCACAGTCCCCGTCTCAGGTTTACACTGGGATTTCCTGCAGGTTAGTGATGGGGGGGTCAGAAAGCGTCTTACCTGCAGTATTGTACATTTATCCTCTGTAAGCAGCATGGAGTCTACAGCGACAGAAAAGGATACATGCGTACAGCTCCGGTCCGTGTGCCGATCGCCAAAATCTTTTGGACAGGGTCAAAGGCTAAAGCAGTGGGCTGGTATGGAAATCCATGGCGTACGGTCTGCGGGAACAAACGGGGTATATGTCATTATTCATGGTCATAGTACAATAACAACACCCACTGATATAATCCCCATTTCCCTTCTTTCTCTATATACTGAGGCCTGTAGTATCGCTCACCAGGAACACCTGGACCTAACGTTCCCCCCCCCACAGGTGACTATTCTATGAAGAACGATCTGATATACAGAACAGAAAAAAAACAGCGCGGCCTCAAGACCGCTGAATCCGCCCGCGCACACACGGATTTAGTACTGTGCCGTCAAATTGTTCAGCCGCCGGCCACCCTATTTCCCAAATAACATTTTTGTCAGCATCTTAATATAAAACTAAAAGATAATAATTTTTAAATTGGGTTCAAGCACTTACGGGGTAAAGTGCGTGATTCATGTCTGTAAGTAAAGCAAAGAAGTAAGTGACTGCAGGTGGGGTAACATGTGCAGAAAGTTAGATTTGGGTGGGGGGTGTTCAAACTGAAATCTAAATCACAGTGTAAGAATAACGCTGTCTAACGTGTGGGCTACATGTAAAAGCTGCCAGTATTTACCCTGCAAAGAAATAATGTAAATGTATTTGCTCCCCTTGCATTGCAACATGTTACTTGCATTTTTTGCTTTAATTACACACATGAAGCAGGCCCAGTGTGCGCACCTGTGGGAATATCTGTTCAGGGATTCTTCCAGTTATTCCAATTACCACAATTAAAATATAGCAAATTACATGTAAAGGTGACATTCACCTCCCGGCCGATGTGCTCAGCGCAGTGACTGTCTGTGTGTACACTGGATTTATTTATTTTTACTTTGTTTTCTGATATTTGGAACGTTTTGGATGATGTGCTACATGGTGTATAAACAATGACGGCTTTTCTATATATTCCAACAATTCAGATTTAAGATTAAGGGGTCTATTTAACATTGGCGGCAGCGGGCCGGCGGTATATACCATTATGTATCAGTGCATATCACAGCAATACATAATGATGTATCTACACAATACCAGACTGGAGCGATTGGGGAACAATGCCAAAGACCCCCCTTCTCTTCTACTGCTCCCCGCCAGCGTAACACTCAATGCCAAAGACCCCCCTTCTCTTCTACTGCTCCCCAACAGCGTATCACTCAATGCCGAAGACCCCCCCTTCTCTTCTACTGTTCCCCGCCAGCGTATCACTCAATGCCGAAGACCCCCTTCTCTTCTACTGTTCTCCACCAGCGTAACACTCAATGCCAAAGACCCCCCTTCTCTTCTAATGTTCCCCACCAGCGTAACACTCAATGCCAAAGACCCCCTTCTCTTCTACTGTTCCCCACCAGCGTAACACTCAATGCCAAAGACCCCCCCTTCTCTTCTACTGTTCCCCGCCAGCGTATCACTCAATGCCGAAGACCCCCCTTCTCTTCTACTGTTCCCCACCAGCATAACACTCAATGCCAAAGACCCCCCCTTCTCTTCTACTGTTCCCCACCAGCGTAACACTCAATGCCAAAGACCCCCTTCTCTTCTACTGTTCCCCACCAGCGTAACACTCAATGCCAAAGACCCCCCCTTCTCTTCTACTGTTCCCCACCAGCGTAACACTCAATGCCAAAGACCCCCTTCTCTTCTACTGTTCCCCACCAGTGTAGCACTCAATGCCAAAGACCCCCCTTCTCTTCTACTGTTCCCCACCAGCGTAGCACTCAATGCCAAAGACCCCCTTCTCTTCTACTGTTCCCCACCAGCGTAACACTCAATGCCAAAGACCCCCCCCTCTTCTACTGTTCCCCACCAGCGTAACACTCAATGCCAAAGACCCCCCTTCTCTTCTACTGCTCCCCACCAGCGTAACACTCAATGCCAAAGACCCCCCCCCCCTCTCTTCTACTGTTCCCCACCAGCGTAACACTCAATGCCAAAGACCCCCCCTTCTCTTCTACTGTTCCCCACCAGCGTAACACTCAATGCCAAAGACCCCCTTCTCTTCTACTGTTCCCCACCAGTGTAGCACTCAATGCCAAAGACCCCCCTTCTCTTCTACTGTTCCCCACCAGCGTAGCACTCAATGCCAAAGACCCCCTTCTCTTCTACTGTTCCCCACCAGCGTAACACTCAATGCCAAAGACCCCCCCCTCTTCTACTGTTCCCCACCAGCGTAACACTCAATGCCAAAGACCCCCCTTCTCTTCTACTGCTCCCCACCAGCGTAACACTCAATGCCAAAGACCCCCCTTCTCTTCTACTGTTCCCCACCAGCGTAACACTCAATGCCAAAGACCCCCTTCTCTTCTACTGTTCCCCACCAGTGTAGCACTCAATGCCAAAGACCCCCCTTCTCTTCTACTGTTCCCCACCAGCGTAGCACTCAATGCCAAAGACCCCCTTCTCTTCTACTGTTCCCCACCAGCGTAGCACTCAATGCCAAAGACCCCCTTCTCTTCTACTGTTCCCCACCAGCGTAACACTCAATGCCAAAGACCCCCCCCTCTTCTACTGTTCCCCACCAGCGTAACACTCAATGCCAAAGACCCCCCTTCTCTTCTACTGCTCCCCACCAGCGTAACACTCAATGCCAAAGACCCCCCCCCCCTCTCTTCTACTGTTCCCCGCCAGCGTAACACTTCCTGCGCTGTGAGCGTCTGCTCATGCATAGTTATTGGTCCGGTGGGGTTCCAGCAAAGCCTCTCCAGGACTGCTGGCCCCCAATGTCCGGGTGTAGTTAATGCCAGCCTGAGATAACATTAGTTTGCAAATTGACTCAAGCCGCCATTCACATAGGATTCTATAGGGACATTGCTAAAATGGGTTAGCACCAGAGCGATCTGTGATTGTTGTCTGAAATACAGGCTTCCCCTTCATATACGGCAGAGATTAGGTTCACCTGGGAGCTGTCACGCTGATGCCCTGGAGTGTCAGGATCTTATCACCTGGAAATGGCAGCGCGATAAAGTGACCGGACGCCTAAACAGTGTGACATTACCCGGAGAGGGGGCTCTGTGACAGCTCCGTTGTGCCCATGACAGGAGAGATGCTCCGGTGTAACAGGGGTCCATCCTCTGACATTCACTTTAATGTCACAATTCAGCTATCTGGTCAGTAAGACAATCTACGCGTGACGTCTGGCATTGCCATGTACGGTAGCATTTAAGAACAAAAGCTAATATCAGGTGGGCAGAAGTAATTGCCTTATTTATAGATGTGTCCTGCTGCGTGGATGATCTGCGGATGGTTACTGGAGTCCGTAGGACAAGCTCTGAGACTGAATTATGCAATGGGAATTATACTGTAGGTCGGTTATATCTAAAAAAAAAATTGATAAGTGACAGCTGAAACTTCATGCCCTCACATTTGTTAATGATCGTGTATTATGGTCATAGTAATCTATATAATAATTGTACCAAGCCAGTTCGGAGTCAGAAGTGCGCAGTGGGAGAATGCCCAACTCGTGCCCATCTTCCAAATAAAAGCACAGAAACTGGACATAACGGGAAATCAGACACGTTCTAGAAGAATTATTGGTGCACTTGGCTGATCTGGGAATTCAACTGCTCATTACAACAGAAAAAAATCAAAAAAAGAAACTGACAAGGTCCAATTTGGAATACAGCAACAACTGCAGGCTTAATATTGCTTGAGAACTTACACTGGGGGGACAGCAGGTGGCGCTGTTACTTAATGTGTTCCTGTATAGTCTCTCTGTGTAGTGATAATCGCCTGTTTTGCAGAATGCTCAGCATTTCCTCCAAATAATGCACAAAATAGGTTGGGTGAAATGCCTGCAGTGTGCCCAATCATTGCAGCCCAGCATCATCTATGCCAGGGTGGCTGCTGAACACAGAGCAGGACATGCTATGATAGCCCCACACCGCATAGCCTACTGCCAGGTACAACCAGGTGGCTAACCTCTATCAACCACTGCAGACAGACGATGCACAGTGTGGTCTATCCGGAATGGCTCACAGCTAGCAGACATTACTACACTACTGTATAATAGTGTATATAAGAATCTGGACTGAGGCCTCACACAGACATGCACCATCTCCGCAGCATGATATGGTAAAGACTGATGAACGTACAGGGACATGTGCGGAGCTGGCGGAAGTCCGCTGCAGTTACACTTGCAGAACATATGCGGAGCTAAATGCAGACACTCGTCCTTATGCACAGCTGCATGCATTGTGAGTAAGGTGGCACAAGGCTGCACCGGCGGTGCCACCTCATCTGATGCCCTCTTCCCTACCCCTATGGCATCATTTTCCATGTTTCACCCTGGGCTGAGTCCTCTGGAGGTTATTACAGTAATATATGAGGGGTGCGCTACATAAACGTGTAGACAGTTACTGTAAAGTGTTTTTCTATTTGTCTCCGTCCTCTCTCGCTGAGCTTCATGATGAAGCAGAGGGTTTTACTGTTCCATGTTGTTACATACAGGGTAGTGTGCTCTAATCAATGATACATAAAGAACCATAGCTCTGCAGCCACTCTCTGTAATTGTATTGCACTATAATAACGTATAAACGCAGCTGTCATATACCATATACACAACCCGTGCACACACAGGCCCTGTTACATCCAGCGGGTGTCCTTTGTGGTTCTCTTCCCTCTACAACAAACCCCGCTGCTCTACTTCTCTCCCCTACACTCTGAACCTTGGAGCGCACACATATTCCGCAGCGCTGCACAGAGAATATTTGGCCACTCACATCAGTCCCTGCCCCAGTGCAGCTTACACTCTATGGCCCTCATTCCGAGTTGATCGCTCGCTAGCTGTTTTTAGCAGCCGTGCAAACGCTATGCCGCCGCCCTCTGGGAGTGTATTTTAGGTTAGCAGAAGTGCGAACGAAAGGATCGCGGAGCGACTACAAAAATATTGTGTAGTTTCAGAGCAGCTCCAAACCTACTGCTAGCTTGCGATCACTTCAGACTGTTCAGTTCCGGATTGGACGTCACAAACACGCCCTGCGTTCGGCCAGCCACGCCTGCGCTCTCCAAGACACGCCTGCGTTTTTCCTGGCACGCCTGCGTTTTTTCAAACACTCCCTGAAAACGGTCAGTTGACACCCAGAAACGCCCCTTTCCTGTCAATCATTATGCGGCTGCCATTGCGACTGAAAAGCGTCGCTAGACCTTGTGTTAAATTACTCAGCTCGTTGTGAATGTAGGTCGCGCGTGCGCACTGCGCCGCATGCGCAGAAGTGCCGCATTTTCATTTAATCGTTGCGCAGCGAACATTTTTAGCTAGCGATCAACTCGGAATGACCCCCAATATTCCCTACCACATGTACACACTGCTTTTCTTTGAGGCAGTAATGCTAATCATTACACCATCCATACTGCCTAGGTGTGTATATATATATATATATACACAGCACACACACATAAACAAGTGATAAACAATACCTATAAAAAGACAAACCTGGTTATCCGGATGGTAAGTCGACATGGATTAGATTGACAGTCAATAGGTCAACCATTAATGGTCGAAACTGACATGGCTGACACAGGAAAAAGGTTGACACGTTAAAATGGTCAACACGGGAGAGGTCAACCCATGAAAAAAGTCGACAATGACATTTCAAAAAAATTTGGGTATTGTTTTTTGCGTAACATGATCGGTATCCTGGGGATACCGGTTCTGTTACACAAAAAAACAACAACACCCAAAAAGTTTTTAAAATGTCACGTCGACCCTTTTATGTGTCGACCTCTCCCATGTCGACCATTTTGTGTTGACCTTTTTCATGTGTTGACCATGTCATCCAGAAGATGAGACCATGCAGGATTACTACGCAGTGTCACCCACAGCACAGCGATAGTCTCCTGCACAGTCACTGCTCCTGGCACTGCGTTATCCAGAAGATGAGACCATGCAGGATTACTACGCAGTGTCACCCACAGCACAGTGATAGTCTCCTGCACAGTCACTGCTCCTGGCACTGCGTTATCCAGAAGATGAGACCACGCAGGATTACTACGCAGTGTCACCCACAGCACAGCGATAGTCTCCTGCACAGTCACTGCTCCTGGCACTGCGTTATCCAGAAGATGAGACCATGCAGGATTACTACGCAGTGTCACCCACAGCACAGCGATAGTCTCCTGCACAGTCACTGCTCCTGGCACTGCCTTATCCAGAAGATGAGACCATGCAGGATTACTACGCAGTGTCAGTCACAGCACAGCGATAGTCTCCTGCACAGTCACTGCTCCTGGCACTGCGTTATCCAGAAGATGAGACCATGCAGGATTACTACGCAGTGTCACCCACAGCACAGCGATAGTCTCCTGCACAGTCACTGCTCCTGGCACTGCGTTATCCAGAAGATGAGACCACGCAGGATTACTACGCAGTGTCACCCACAGCACAGCGATAGTCTCCTGCACAGTCACTGCTCCTGGCACTGCGTTATCCAGAAGATGAGACCACGCAGGATTACTACGCAGTGTCACCCACAGCACAGCGATAGTCTCCTGCACAGTCACTGCTCCTGGCACTGCGTTATCCAGAAGATGAGACCATGCAGGATTACTACGCAGTGTCACCCACAGCACAGCGATAGTCTCCTGCACAGTCACTGCTCCTGGCACTGCGTTATCCAGAAGATGAGACCACGCAGGATTACTACGCAGTGTCACCCACAGCACAGCGATAGTCTCCTGCACAGTCACTGCTCCTGGCACTGCGTTATCCAGAAGATGAGACCACGCAGGATTACTACGCAGTGTCACCCACAGCACAGCGATAGTCTCCTGCACAGTCACTGCTCCTGGCACTGCGTTATCCAGAAGATGAGACCACGCAGGATTACTACGCAGTGTCACCCACAGCACAGCGATAGTCTCCTGCACAGTCACTGCTCCTGGCACTGCCTTATCCAGAAGATGAGACCACGCAGGATTACTACGCAGTGTCACCCACAGCACAGCGATAGTCTCCTGCACAGTCACTGCTCCTGGCACTGCCTTATCCAGAAGATGAGACCACGCAGGATTACTACGCAGTGTCACCCACAGCACAGCGATAGTCTCCTGCACAGTCACTGCTCCTGGCACTGCGTTATCCAGAAGATGAGACCATGCAGGATTACTACGCAGTGTCACCCACAGCACAGCGATAGTCTCCTGCACAGTCACTGCTCCTGGCACTGCGTTATCCAGAAGATGAGACCACGCAGGATTACTACGCAGTGTCACCCACAGCACAGCGATAGTCTCCTGCACAGTCACTGCTCCTGGCACTGCATTATCCAGAAGATGAGACCATGCAGGATTACTACGCAGTGTCACCCACAGCACAGCGATAGTCTCCTGCACAGTCACTGCTCCTGGCACTGCGTTATCCAGAAGATGAGACCACGCAGGATTACTACGCAGTGTCACCCACAGCACAGCGATAGTCTCCTGCACAGTCACTGCTCCTGGCACTGCCTTATCCAGAAGATGAGACCACGCAGGATTACTACGCAGTGTCACCCACAGCACAGCGATAGTCTCCTGCACAGTCACTGCTCCTGGCACTGCGTTATCCAGAAGATGAGACCATGCAGGATTACTACGCAGTGTCACCCACAGCACAGCGATAGTCTCCTGCACAGTCACTGCTCCTGGCACTGCGTTATCCAGAAGATGAGACCACGCAGGATTACTACACAGTGTCACCCACAGCACAGCGATAGTCTCCTGCACAGTCACTGCTCCTGGCACTGCGTTATCCAGAAGATGAGACCATGCAGGATTACTACGCAGTGTCACCCACAGCACAGCGATAGTCTCCTGCACAGTCACTGCTCCTGGCACTGCATTATCCAGAAGATGAGACCATGCAGGATTACTACGCAGTGTCACCCACAGCACAGCGATAGTCTCCTGCACAGTCACTGCTCCTGGCACTGCGTTATCCAGAAGATGAGACCATGCAGGATTACTACGCAGTGTCACCCACAGCACAGCGATAGTCTCCTGCACAGTCACTGCTCCTGGCACTGCATTATCCAGAAGATGAGACCATGCAGGATTACTACGCAGTGTCACCCACAGCACAGCGATAGTCTCCTGCACAGTCACTGCTCCTGGCACTGCGTTATCCAGAAGATGAGACCACGCAGGATTACTACGCAGTGTCACCCACAGCACAGCGATAGTCTCCTGCACAGTCACTGCTCCTGGCACTGCCTTATCCAGAAGATGAGACCACGCAGGATTACTACGCAGTGTCACCCACAGCACAGCGATAGTCTCCTGCACAGTCACTGCTCCTGGCACTGCGTTATCCAGAAGATGAGACCACGCAGGATTACTACGCAGTGTCAGTCATAGCACAGTGATAGTCTCCTGCACAGTCACTGCTCCTGGCACTGCGTTATCCAGAAGATGAGACCATGCAGGATTACTACGCAGTGTCACCCACAGCACAGCGATAGTCTCCTGCACAGTCACTGCTCCTGGCACTGCGTTATCCAGAAGATGAGACCACGCAGGATTACTACGCAGTGTCACCCACAGCACAGCGATAGTCTCCTGCACAGTCACTGCTCCTGGCACTGCGTTATCCAGAAGATGAGACCATGCAGGATTACTACGCAGTGTCACCCACAGCACAGCGATAGTCTCCTGCACAGTCACTGCTCCTGGCACTGCGTTATCCAGAAGATGAGACCACGCAGGATTACTACGCAGTGTCACCCACAGCACAGCGATAGTCTCCTGCACAGTCACTGCTCCTGGCACTGCGTTATCCAGAAGATGAGACCATGCAGGATTACTACGCAGTGTCACCCACAGCACAGCGATAGTCTCCTGCACAGTCACTGCTCCTGGCACTGCGTTATCCAGAAGATGAGACCACGCAGGATTACTACACAGTGTCACCCACAGCACAGCGATAGTCTCCTGCACAGTCACTGCTCCTGGCACTGCGTTATCCAGAAGATGAGACCATGTAGGATTACTACGCAGTGTCACCCACAGCACAGCGATAGTCTCCTGCACAGTCACTGCTCCTGGCACTGCGTTATCCAGAAGATGAGACCACGCAGGATTACTACGCAGTGTCACCCACAGCACAGCGATAGTCTCCTGCACAGTCACTGCTCCTGGCACTGCGTTATCCAGAAGATGAGACCATGTAGGATTACTACGCAGTGTCACCCACAGCACAGCGATAGTCTCCTGCACAGTCACTGCTCCTGGCACTGCGTTATCCAGAAGATGAGACCACGCAGGATTACTACGCAGTGTCACCCACAGCACAGCGATAGTCTCCTGCACAGTCACTGCTCCTGGCACTGCGTTATCCAGAAGATGAGACCATGCAGGATTACTACGCAGTGTCAGTCACAGCACAGCGATAGTCTCCTGCACAGTCACTGCTCCTGGCACTGCGTTATCCAGAAGATGAGACCACGCAGGATTACTACGCAGTGTCAGTCATAGCACAGTGATAGTCTCCTGCACAGTCACTGCTCCTGGCACTGCGTTATCCAGAAGATGAGACCACGCAGGATTACTACGCAGTGTCACCCACAGCACAGCGATAGTCTCCTGCACAGTCACTGCTCCTGGCACTGCGTTATCCAGAAGATGAGACCACGCAGGATTACTACGCAGTGTCACCCACAGCACAGCGATAGTCTCCTGCACAGTCACTGCTCCTGGCACTGCGTTATCCAGAAGATGAGACCACGCAGGATTACTACGCAGTGTCACCCACAGCACAGCGATAGTCTCCTGCACAGTCACTGCTCCTGGCACTGCGTTATCCAGAAGATGAGACCATGCAGGATTACTACGCAGTGTCACCCACAGCACAGCGATAGTCTCCTGCACAGTCACTGCTCCTGGCACTGCGTTATCCAGAAGATGAGACCATGCAGGATTACTACGCAGTGTCACCCACAGCACAGCGATAGTCTCCTGCACAGTCACTGCTCCTGGCACTGCGTTATCCAGAAGATGAGACCATGCAGGATTACTACGCAGTGTCACCCACAGCACAGCGATAGTCTCCTGCACAGTCACTGCTCCTGGCACTGCGTTATCCAGAAGATGAGACCATGCAGGATTACTACGCAGTGTCACCCACAGCACAGCGATAGTCTCCTGCACAGTCACTGCTCCTGGCACTGCGTTATCCAGAAGATGAGACCACGCAGGATTACTACGCAGTGTCACCCACAGCACAGCGATAGTCTCCTGCACAGTCACTGCTCCTGGCACTGCGTTATCCAGAAGATGAGACCATGCAGGATTACTACGCAGTGTCACCCACAGCACAGCGATAGTCTCCTGCACAGTCACTGCTCCTGGCACTGCCTTATCCAGAAGATGAGACCACGCAGGATTACTACGCAGTGTCACCCACAGCACAGCGATAGTCTCCTGCACAGTCACTGCTCCTGGCACTGCGTTATCCAGAAGATGAGACCACGCAGGATTACTACGCAGTGTCAGTCATAGCACAGTGATAGTCTCCTGCACAGTCACTGCTCCTGGCACTGCGTTATCCAGAAGATGAGACCATGCAGGATTACTACGCAGTGTCACCCACAGCACAGCGATAGTCTCCTGCACAGTCACTGCTCCTGGCACTGCGTTATCCAGAAGATGAGACCATGCAGGATTACTACACAGTGTCACCCACAGCACAGCGATAGTCTCCTGCATGGAGCAAAATGTTTCAGAACTCCATTTGCTGTAGAATCAGCTTTTTATTAATATGGAGAACACACACATTATTTATAGAAGAAACATGGGTGGTCATTCCGAGTTGTTCGCTCAGTATTTTTTTCTCGCAACGGAGCGATTAGTCGCTAATGCGCATGCGCAATGTCCGCAGTGCGACTGCGCCAAGTAAATTTGCTATGCAGTTAGGTATTTTACTCACGGCATTACAAGGTATTTTCTTCGTTCTGGTGATCGTAATGTGATTGACAGGAAGTGGGTGTTTCTGGGCGGAAACTGGCCGTTTTATGGGCGTGTGTGAAAAAACGCTACCGTTTCTGGGAAAAACGCGGGAGTGTCTGAAGAAACGGAGGAGTGTCTGGGCGAACGCTGGGTGTGTTTGTGACGTCAAACCAGGAACGACAAGCACTGAACTGATCGCACTGGAAGAGTAAGTCTGGAGCTACTCAGAAACTGCTAAGAAGTGTCTATTCGCAATTCTGCTGATCTTTCGTTCGCAATTTTAATATGCGAAGATTCACTCCCAGTAGGCGGCGGCTTAGCGTGTGCAAAGCTGCTAAAAGCAGCTTGCGAGCGAACAACTCGGAATGACCCCCAATGTATAGTAAAGTAAGAAGACTGCACAGTTGTTTGACCACTATACATACACACACATATACACACACACACATATACACATACACACACATATACACACACACACATATTGTACACACACACATACTGTACACACACACACACACACACACACACACACATATTATGCCACTTATAATGACCACCAGCAACTGTGACACACAGTACAATAGGAATCAGACAGACATAGCGAAGTGTCTGCTAATTACGGAACCGCAGCGAGCAGAGGATTGGATCTAGCCCATAGATAACAGAATAATCTGTGCACCTAATGATAAAACTGTGGTCTGTCCATCTCAGACATCCTGAGGTAGACTTGTTTCTCCCAATGGCAGGGATCGGACATGTGTAATACCATATTCTATGAAGCAACATAACGAATACTGAATAGAGTATATATAGCTGCACTGTTAGTGACGTACGTTGCATCTGCAATAGGATTCAGGGTCCTCTCCCCTGCATCAGTACCCCCACCCCCTCCTTCCTCTACTGACTCAGCCATCATTTCCTTGGGGGACGCATCTCCTCTTCTCTTATACTATTTAAATATTTGAGACACTCATTCTGGACTCCATCTATCCATAACTCCCAATTGAAATATTGGTGGTCATTCCGAGTTGTTCGCTCACTAGCTGCTTTTAGCAGCATTGCACACGCTAGGCCGCCGCCCTCTGGGAATGTATCTTAGCTTAGCAGAATTGCGAACGAAAAAGATTAGCAGAACTGCTAATAAATAATTCCCTGCAGTTTCTGAGTAGCCCCAGACCTACTCCTAGATTGCGATCACCTCAGTCCGTTTAGTTCCTGGTTTGACGTCACAAACACGCCCTGCGTTCGCCCAGCCACTCCCCCGTTTCTCCAGACACTCCCGCGTTTTTACCTGGCACACCTGCGTTTTTTAGCACACTCCCGGAAAACGCTCAGTTACCACCCAGAAACGCCCCTTTCCTGTTAATCATTTACCGATCAGCAGTGCGACTGAAAAGCGCCGCACGAACACCAGCAAATCTGCTAAGTTTTTAGTTAAATAACTTAGCACATGCGCATTTAGCAACAAATCGCAGCATAGCGAAAATCGGCAACGAGCGAACAACTCGGAATGACCACCATTGTCTGATGCATTGGGATACCCCCTAACGTGACACTCTATAGATCTAAGTGATACATAAAAGGAACAAGAGAAGAAAGATAAGAAAGCTTACAGGCCGGCGAAACTAAGCATGACACCACCTCCATCCATCAGCCCAATTCCTAAGGTGCACACCGCCCGCTGCCTCAGACACTATTACATGTATAAAAGTGAACAGCAATCTAAACGTGTTTATGCACCAATACACGCCACTGAACCTAGATGTTATCAAACAAGATATCACAGTAAGCTAGAAGGTGGGAGACAGAACAGCCGGAGCTTCCAGTCTTGTAGCGTAGTACAGGACCTCTAAGCCATAGGGTCATATTTAACCACTGACCCAGCGGTAAGCCTTATTCAGTACTTCTGATGGAGAGCAATTGGAGCAGTCTATACACATCATATAATAGAATAGTATAATTAGATGCACAAACACCAAATCAATTTCAATCTGAAAAGCCATAAGTAATACATATAACATTAAATCTGAACTACCAATATATGCGCATAGTTTCTGAATCATACTGTATAATAACTAAATGACTATGGAACAGCCTGGGAGGAATCAGTAACATTTATAAGAGTTACAAATATTGGTAGAATACCTAGCCTCCACTGTATATTTCTTTTTATATACATCTGGCAAACCTGGGAGGTCTCCAAATAAGGCATAAACCCTACGCCCCCAGCAGCTAACCAGCGCAGACACCCCTGCAGGGCCATCTTATGGGCCCTACAGACTGGGCGACCCGCCGCCAAGCTGCCCGACCGCCGATACGGCAGACGGGCGACCCGGCGGCGGGGTGGAGTGAAGTTTCTTCACTCCTCCCGTCACCCGGCTCCATAGCACTGCATGCTAATATGGACGAGATCGTCTATATTGGCCTGCATGCACAAGCGACCCAGCACCAACGATTAACGAGCACAGGGCCGCGCATCGTTCATCGTTGGTGCCTCCACACTGAAAGATATGAACAATATCTCGCTCATTAATGAACGAGATCGTTCATATCTTTCACTGGTATCGACCAGTGTGTAGGGCCCTTTAATCTAAGCAAATGATGCCGCACTCGCAGCTAATGACAACTATTCCCAGGTTATGGAAACCAGGATCCAGACAATGTCGGGGAAACAGTTTTACTCCCTGCAAGCTGGAAAGGGCCAAACTGAGTCACGGGCCATACTGAGACATGGGCCACACTGAGTCACGGGCCATACTGAGACATGGGCCACACTGAGTCACGGGCCATACTGAGACATGGGCCACACTGAGACACGGCTATATACCTGAGAAGAACAAAAACAAAGCTCAGACTAGGACCTAGCACAGATGCAAGCTACCATCACACAGCCAGTTTCAGACCCTAAACGCACACAGACACCTGGCAGACTTGCACAATAGTGCACGAAGGAATAATCAAGGGCATTGTGGCCCGCAAGAAGACATACCCACTGAGGGTACAAAAAATACAATGAGCAAACCAACCCCAACTGCTAACTTGAATTGACAAGGCCCCTAGGGCTCTGTGCCCAAGTGGTCTACAGGTAGATAGACGATGAGATATTATATCCTGCTTCTACTATTACATGGTGGAAGAAAAAATAATTCAGGAGCCCCGGAGAATGAAGCAGTTTGAATACTGTGGCCATAAGATGCGAATCTTCTGCGATAGATCCCGGTGCACCAATCAGCCAGGATAGCGGCTGTAACTCTCACAGGTGAACTCTGCAAGAACCACCTTTGCTACAGACGGAGGTTCCCATTAAGCCTCCATGTCTATGGCAAAGGGAAGTGTCAATGTGGGTGAAAGATCTGAACAACACGGGCATCTCCTGCAATGCTAGAAGCATTGGACAGGTAATTCACTCTCATCCACCCTGTCAGTATTACCACAAACTGATTCATACAAACTGCCCAGACACCTGACCAGAGACAGCAGCAATCCTTACAGGGGACAACTACTGAGAACATGCTGCCTAATTCTCATCTTCCCCAGATGCTAATGTTCCTCCTTTCCTAGCAATGCTGCCTTCTTATGCACAGCGAGGAACCCCCTTCTCACTCTGCTGAGCCCATACGCAGCGCATACATGACTACGAGGCAGGGTCGTATCATACTGAGGGTATAGGAAGAGCATTTCAGGTGTACTACTCCAAACTTTACCATCTTAGGGCAACCTTCCCCACTGAAAGAGAGTCCATAAGGAAGGAAGATATTATTAAGTACCCGCCTATCCCCAACCTTTAGCTATGGCCAAGGACTCTCAAGGACCTGGTACGGGGGCTAATTCAGTAAGGATCGTAAAAAGTAAAAATTAGCAAAAACTGCGACCAATTGCAAAATTGCGAAAGCACGCCCAAATGGAAAATCTGCAACACTAATTTAACGTTACAAAAAAAAGGAGGACTTGTCAAATTTGCTAATTTTGCGATGAGATTTAAAAATCCGCATTTTTTGCGAAAAAACTTGGTCGCATTTTTTGCGTAAAGGTTTCTGATGTCACAATTTAACATCAGCCACACATAACATTGAGCCAACCATGCCTACTGACAGGATGCGTCGATCAACAAGACGAGCTACTTCCGCTGGTGAATCCACATACGCAGGCGGAAAAAGGGGGGAAAAAATAGTTTTTTTATGTTGGAAGTTTACATACATGACACATTAATGTTTCTTTGTTATTATTAACATTCCTTATGTTATTGTTTCATGTGAAAATATAAAAATAAAATGGTGCATTATTAAAATGTCCACAAAATCACAATTATTGTGGTGATGTTAATGAACATATGTTTCATACCCTCCAACATGAGCCGACCCACTAGGTACAAAATGCTCTGTTTCTGGACTTCCCTCTTAATTTATTATTGCCATCACCTGTGAAGAAACAGCTTTCTTATCATTTAACTAGTTCAACACAGGTGATGGAAATCATAAATTAAGAGGGAAGTCCAGAAACAGAGCATTTTGTACCTAGTGGGGCGGGTCATGTTGGAGGGTCTGATGCTTCTTTGTCAAAGGGGGGGGGAACTTACACATGTATGTGAGTAGATTTTTGAAGATAATAATTGTTTGTTGCTTTAAATCATAAAAAATGTCAGTTTTTAAACTAAAAGCCATTAACCAAACCCCCCCAAAAAACGTGCTTGTAAAGGTTATTGTACATGTTTGTAGGGAAACAAGTGTGTTCTTGACAAACCTGCATTGTTATTAACTAAGCGCCTTGAGTCCTATTGGAGAAAGAGCGCTATATAAATAAAATTATTATTATTAAATATTATTAACTGAAAGAATTATTAGGTTACTACTCACATATACTTTAGAGTAATACATGTGTTAAATAGTTTAATGCTCCCTTACATGTTGTGAAGTTTCAATGCAGCTGAATGAAGTGCATTGTGGTCAGCAGTGTGAGGTGTATCAGCTGCGTGTAATGACACAATGATTGCAGTATACATGCAGTCTACAACTCAGGTCAGCTTGTGCAGATTTTAAGGTAGACCTGTAGTCACTCAGAAACTGCACATCAGAAATGTGCTTCCAGTTGCAAAAAAATGCGTATGTTCCGCCTACCGATCATCAGCATACGCCCACAACACACCCCTGCTCGTAGTTTTTGCGAGACCAGCCCTTTAGTACGCCCCTACACGCCTAGTTTTTGTAGTGTACGCACAGTTTTGCTACGTCTGAGAAGTTGCATTTTTTGATGTAGTTTTTGCTTCACGCATGAACGTTGCGTTACGTGTGCATGCGCATTATGCGGATTTTCGCAATTTTTACGATTTAGCAGTTTTGTGTTCCTTACTGAATTAGCCCCCCCTGTACTCTGGCGTCTTCTGGGAAGACCAGCTGCCTGGTTGTAAACAGTAATATTCCAGTATAACAAATAACGTCTACAACCATTTGGCTCTGATACTGTTGCACATTTGACATGAAATTCCAGCAAACGCTCCACTGCAGAATTTCCCAAACACAGATATAAAACTTTTTCCGACTGTTTCATATAATTTCTCCAGGATGTCATCCAATAGGGACCACGTTGCTTTTGTCCTGGGCACGGGAAACAATGACAATATCCCACGGAGGAAAGTGCATCGTCGGCAACTCATGAGTGCTTGAATCTGACCCTAAATGTAACCAAGGTGGATGTCACCCAGAGGACTCTACACCTACTACACGCACCCAAACCAAATACAATCTTATGGGCCCTACACACTGGCAGATCCGCCGCAGAGCTGCCCGATGGCGGATACGGCCGACGGGCAACCCGGCGGCGGGGGGGCAGTGACGGGGGGAGTGAAGTTTCTTCACTCCCCCCGTCACTCAGCTCCATAGCAGTGCAGGCAAATATGGACGAGATCGTCCATATTGGCCTGCATGCACAAGCGACGGGGCACCAGCGATGAACGAGCGCGGGGCCACACACGTTCATCGTTGGTGCCTCCACACTGAAGGATATGAACGATCTCGTTCATTAATGAACGAGATCGTTCATATCTTTCAGTATTATCGCCCATTAGAGTTTTAGAAACTGGGATAAAAGAGATCCAATGCACACCCTTGAAAGAATAAAACAAGGACTTCTAAAACGACTATATTTCCGCTACTTCCATATGTCACCCCCCCTCACACACTTATATCATTCATGGGGCAGTGACGCTAGGGCTGGCTCTACCATTGGGCGGGGAGGGGGGGGGGGGGGGTTGCGTATCACAAAATGAAAGATAATTCTGAAAGCTGCATCCTTGTTAAACTTAATGCAGATAGCGGCTGTAGAACTTCTAGGACTTTCTAAGATTCTTTATCCACACTTTCACGTAAGGGGCAGAAATTTGGGTACTGGTGTGGGGTTTGGGGGAGGGGGGGGGGGGGCAGGACAGCAGGCTGAAGTTTTGCCTAGGGTGTCGAGAAACCTTGCACCGGCCCTGACTGACGCATTTGTCTACATATGTAACACTTCCCACAAAGCCACGCCCCCTACCCACAAAGCCACGCCCCCTAATTCCGGTCAGTGTCCCTGCTCCCAGCTTCTAAAAGTTGGGAGGTATGCTACAAGTGGGGCTGGAGGGACAGCGAGTGTGCAGAATGACAGCAGGGAGTGAGTGCTAGCTGGGTGTCCAGCAGCTGGAGAACTACAAGTGGGGCAGGAGGGACAGTGAGTGTGCAGAATGACAGCAGGGAGTGAGTGCTAGCTCAAGGTCCAGCAGCTGAAGAACTACAAGTGGGGCTGGAGGGACAGTGAGTGTGCAGAATGACAGCAGGGAGTGAGTGCTAGCGGGGTGTCCAGCAGCTGGAGAACTACAAGTGGGGCAGGAGGGTCAGTGAGTGTGCAGAATGACAGCAGGGAGTGAGTGCTAGCTGGGTGTCCAGCAGCTGGAGAACTACAAGTGGGGCTGGAGGGACAGTGAGTGTGCAGAATGACAGTAGGGAGTGAGTGCTAGCTGGGTGTCCAGCAGCTGGAGAACTACAAGTGGGGCTGGAGGGACAGTGAGTGTGCAGAATGACAGCAGGGAGTGAGTGCTAGCTGGGTGTCCAGCAGCTGGAGAACTACAAGTGGGGCTGGAGGGACAGTGAGTGTGTAGAATGACAGCAGGGAGTGAGTGCTAGCTGGGTGTCCAGCAGCTGAAGAACTACAAGTGGGGCTGGAGGGACAGTGAGTGTGTAGAATGACAGCAGGGAGTGAGTGCTAGCTGAGTGTCCAGCAGCTGGAGAACTACAAGTGGGGCTGGAGGGACAGTGAGCGTGCAGAAAGACAGCAGGGAGTGAGTGCTAGTGGGGTGTCCAGCAGCTGAAGAACTACAAGTGGGGCTGGAGGGACAGTGAGACTATCCTAATAAACTTCCATCAGTAATTTGTGTCCTGGACGGAGAGTGGCCCTTGTCAGGCTCTTGGTCATTCAAGTTCCAACATTTGACACGTTTGTTTTATTCAGCAAATTCCTCCAAGTCATTCAGGAATTTTAGCAGAATCCGTCATTCACAATCACAACGAATGTCTTGCGCTCCTCTGCATTTAGTCTCAGTAATGGAGACCGATGGGGTTGCGTCCTCTTCCCGATGAATTTTGCTCTTTGTATAGAGCCTCTGGCAGCCAACATTACTCAACATCCTTTTACTCAGGAAACATCTCATTGGTTGCTGATGATGTACTCCTATCATCACACCTCACACCTCCCTCCCTAATCTTATTACACAACCTGAGTTATACGGTTTGGTTCCAGCTTATAAAATTCATCATTCCAAATCGGAAGCGCTAGTCCATCATCTCCTCCAGATGGCAGCTATTGAAACTCAATTTTTATTTCCAAGGGCAACCTCTCACGGTCCGTTGCTTAGGAATCCTCCTTGCATAAGATTACAATCACATTTACCAAATAAACTACCATTTGCGGATATTGGGACATAACTACCTGGGTTCCTCTTGAGATTTCATGTTTCGGTACAATATTCCACATAAGCATAAACACTGTATATATTACCTAGGCTCCTGTATCTGATCCAAATGTTCCCCAGGTATATTCTCAGCCCTTTCTTACACTCTCTTCAAACATTATTTTGCTCATTTATGTAGAATGTTGAGTCACCCAGGAATAATGAGGGTCTTCTACTATTTGTATTCTATACCGCCCAGCTAAATCCCATACCTTCCGGCACACAGCCCCAGGTATTTCCAATTGTGTTGCATTATCAAACCCTCATGGAATCCGCTTCCTACACCGGCTCTCCAGGATCCCTAGACCAGTCTCAGTCTACTCCATTCTTACCAATCACTTTGGACTTATGGGACAAATGAAACAACTTACAGTAGAACAGCACCCATCAGCACTCATTCCACTTTGGAACACCCACTTTCCTCTAAGATTTACTACCATGTACATACAACCTTGAATTTTGGTTGGATCAAAATTATTTTGACATACAGTATTACGGGTCAGTGTCCCCCCCATCTCATTTGCAGATCTGCCAGGAAGATGCCGGATGGACTTCCTCACTCCAACCTTCCGGCTTCATTATATCCAACTTCATTCAAGACCCAATAAAATCTTCACTTTGTGCTCATACTTCATTAAAACACAATCCCTGCATTATACTGGGGGGGCGAGGACTATTTCCTTACTGTATAACAGTATTGTCTCAGTCATGGTGGTAGAACCATTCAACCAAGCCTGAAAACAAGACCTTGGGAAGAACACATCAGGGGCATAGCAAGTTATTAATTAATACAATGGTGAAAAAACACAACTATAAGATAAAGTCTACATGATATGTGGTTTCCACCAAATACCATTCCAAACTATGACTTGTAAGTTGATGTGATTATCCAAACCAGCAAGAAACAGGAGCCAAAGAACTTCTGACACGCTAACCCAACCCAACACAATGCGGCCAAGCCTCAAATGGAAAAACCCAAACAAACTTCTGTTATAGCCAGGATGTGGCACACAACTGCTGTGTATATACAGTAATCAGTCTCTTATTGGCTACAGTGAAATTGTTCCTCAAAATTTGGGCATAACAACAGACCCCCACCAGGAACTTCATAATGTACGCAAATCCTTGCCCGAATTACTGCCCCCAGCTCCACTTTACTGGGCTGTGACCTATCGTACTGTTAAGTTCAAAACTACTGGGTGATACTTACCTGACCCCTCTGCCTTTTCCCTACCTCCTATGTCCCAATCATTCTGGTGTATGCTCCCAACAGGGGATTACTCCACATCACTGGAGTTTGGACCCCTACCTCCATTAAATAAAAAGTTTTTTTTCTTTACCCTTTAATGTACACAACATCACACTCTTTGTAACTCTGACAGTCGTCTCACTTTACCGCAGGGGGCTGGCCTTGGGTTATATTTCCCTAGTTCCACTTTATTTCCTTGTTCTTGGTCTGTTATGTATCACATCGGCGCGCTCTATGGTGTACGCGAAAAAATAATAAATATCTCGATGGGACATAGGGCCCGATTCAGTATCGATCGCTGCTGCGGCAGCATTCGCGTGGCAGGAGAGGGGTGTCATGTCGGCATTTAGGGTGCGTCGACTCAGCATTGGGGGGGGGGGGTCCGGACAACGCAGTCGTGTCTGGACCATTTACGGGGCGGGCAGCGGCGGCTGCGTGACATCACACACAGCCGTTGCGACCCGAAGCATGGCGGGAAGCCGCTTGCCTTTGCAGCTAGGCTGCGTAGGCAGACGCTACCCTAAATATGCGAAAGCATCGCCGCTGTGCGATGCTTTCCCATATTTGTGGAGGACTGGATCCGGCATGCGGGGTGGACTAGCCCTGTGCTGGGCGTCCCCCCGCATGTCAGAGTATTGGATCGTAGATGTGCGTTTTGTCTATGATCCATGCTGAATTAGGCCCATCATTGTTTAATGAACTTATTGTTGGGGCAACAATGATAAAAATAAGAACGTTTTCAATTATGAAGATAATAATACCTTGATGTTACCTGAGGCCATATTAATTATGGTAGAAGTACATACATGCTGCCGCAGGTTTACAATATATTTAGTTCCATCATTAATTAATATTCCCCCAATTAACATGAAAATACTATTGTCTGCATAATTCAAATTATTATTTTTAAACAGTATTGACCCCAATAAAACAGTCTTTAAATAATCATGGCTCATTTTTATTCTTTTAGAGGCCCTTAATGAAGTATTATTAGTGACAAAGTAATAATTATGTGTAATACTGTATGTGGCTCGGTTATATACTGTCCGGGCGGATAGCTCACCGGCGTGGGTGTTGGTTTTTATTAATAAGTATAACAGTTATGCTTAATGGGTTTTCATATGTTAAATGAGAAATTTTCTATCGTTAGTAATACAATTATAATGGGTGATTTTGCAAACACGCGGCTGGTGGGGGGGTGGGCAGTTGACACTTCTATTTTGGGGCGAGTTTGGCCAATTGACGGGTGAGTTTGCAAACACAAATCTTGGTAAATTTCTGTGTTCTGTTGTTTTCTATGAAAAGTACGTCAGGGTTTGGCTGATGGTGTATTGGTTCGTATTTGTGATTACACCCTGTGTTTTGAACTTCTATATGTGGCAACACTCACGTGTTTCGTCTTTATATAATCTCTGTGATTGAGAAATTGACCAAACGCTCCCGTGTTTGCAAATTTGGACGAACACGGAGCTTAGTAAATTTACCCAAGTCTTCTGTTATATTTAGTGACTTTGAGTGGACCATGACGCAATTTCCGGCTAACTTAAACCTGCAACTTATGACTTTTCCCCGCTGGCGTTTTGTGATAGTCAGCGGTAATTTCCACCTGCAGGAGGGGACCCCACACGCCCTGGCTACACACATGCTGTGCGTGAGATTGGATGAGCATTCACCTGTACAGAACACCTGGGATACATCCAGCTTGTCAGTCCTTAGACCCAGAGAGTCTTAGCGCTGCGCAGGCTGTCACAGGGGCTAGAAAAGTATTCATGCTATTTGCTATATTTTACATTACCATCATGGATTCATAATGGGTTTAAACGGCAATCCTTACACCTGAGTAACACAACGTTCTGTATTATGGGGCCATTCCATGAAAATGAGCAAAACTGTCCCAGACGTGAACAGTAAAAATAATCTGCAGCTGAGAATCTTTTTTAACATATACCCAGTACTGTGCAAATGTTTTTCTGGATGGTGTGCACATGGACGCGTCACCCCTCGCCGCTATCACCGCTGCTTGGTGACACTATCCGAGGTGCCCCCTGCACCCCCCCTAGTGACGTCACTGCCTGGAGGCCCTTGCAGCATCTGGGTTATTGGTACATAAGCCTCTCCGATGCGCTTCTTGTGTGTTCTCTGCGTCATTATGATGATGGAATATAAATCCACTTTCATTCCATCATGTAGGACATTTTTTTAATGAAATACTAAAGGCGGTGACGGCTGTTTACAGCCCATTCTCCAGTAGAGACTTACGCAAGGTTGATACTTGGTGACACCGCAGGTAAAGGCCGCTCTGCACTGTGTACTCTATCAGTCTTGTGGCGATGCATGAAGACTGACAAGCAGCGACTCTGACGCGGATAGCGTCGACAGCTCAATGCCGGCCAGTGAAGCAGCACAGGTGCAGCCAGGGTACGTGGGGAGCATGTCTGACTATTACAGGGATACCCCAGTCTTTTACAGCGGTGGCGAGGCTGGTGGACCTCGCTCGTTCCACTATTGTGCCAGACACACACAAGCTGAACACATCCTGCCTCTGAGTGTCCAGCAGGTATACACTGCACAGATCTGCCACGTTCCATCTGCAATACAAGGAGTCATTCTGATATATCCCTATATAACACACACGGAGTACACTATCCGTGACATGAGCGTATGTGGGCGGTAACTGGGCAGTGACCAGGTGAGTGCACGGGAACGCTCGTCTCATGGGAGGGTACGCAGCGTGCATATGGCAATGTGATGTCTGTATCAGATGGATATTTTGCACCCAGCATGGTGCAGAAACGAATGACGAAGGCTACGGATGTAAGAACGGTGGGCGGGACAGGCTGACGTATGCGGGCACACGGATGTTTAGTACACCTGAGCGGATTCCTGCATCAGCATAAGTCAGTAGGCTGCCACGGATGGACAGAACGGTGGCCACGGATGTGTCAGACACAGAACCAGGCCTCTAGTGTCACGTGCATCTTGTGTATTGCAGGGTCCCCAATCCTCAGTCCTAACAGTCCAGGGTTTAAGGATATCCATGCTGGTGCACAGATAGCCTGATAAAACTGACTGATGGGCTAATTAAGTCACCTGTGCTTAAGGGTGGATATCCTTAAACCGTGGACAGTTAGGGAAAGTTTAGTAGACCATGTAAATGCTCCCAGCACACACACTGTAGTGGCCCCATCTGTCACTGTGACCCCCACGCTGGTGACGTAGCTGTGTGGGCACTCCGGTATCCAACCCCCATTGGTGATTTGTGTAGGTGGTGACTACCTTCTTTTGGGCCCAGCACCCCACCCATCTATCCATCGCTGTCACAACTCAGAGCAACACGGCTCCTAGCAATATGACTGGTATTTCAGTGGCACAACGGCTGGGATGAAATGAAGTCTGGTGGCCATGCAGGACGACAGCTGAACTGGGACGTTTTTTTAAAGGGGCAATCATGATTGCCCCTTTAAAAAAAAAAGTCAGCGTTCTGACTTCATTACATCCCGACCAAAGAACAGTAAGAAAAGTACCATACTGAAATGATAAGGTGTAAAGCTAGGTGCACACTGTCAGATTCTTTTTGGTTGACAATCGGATGATTTTCCCAATAATTGTCGCACCAATATCTGAGCTGCACACTAAAAGATTTACCAATTTTCTGCCACATCGCACTGTATGTGCATATGTCGCCCGCTGGGAGGGTGGCACAGTGACAGGGAACATGGGAAATGTGGGCAGATTATTGAGGATGCGCACACTGGGAGATATCGGGAGCTTGTGGCTGAGAGTTTTGGTTTGGGACGACAGATTGCAAAATCGCTCGCTCTTGTGTAAGATTTTCCAGAATCATCTGCGAAACACCAAAACGATCATTCGTACACACTATACAATAAATCAGGCCAATGTCCCAATTACTGGCAAATCGGCCCAATAATTGTATAGTGTGTACTTAGCTTTAGTGTAGGTTTCAGCTGAAAGAATCCACAATTTCTGCAACGTATTCATTAGAATGTATTTATTGTTGTAAAAGTCAGTTTATAAAATCTGTATATTTTAGGAGTTTAACTATTATTGTCTCAGTGGGGTAGGAGTAGGAACAGGACTAACACCACAGGAACAGGACTAACACAACAGGAGCAGGACTAACACAACAGGAGCAGGACTAACACAACAGGAGCAGGACTAACACCACAGGAGCAGGACTAACACAACAGGAACAGGACTAACACCACAGGAACAGGACTAACACCACAGGAACAGGACTAACACAACAGGAACAGGACTAACACCACAGGAACAGGACTAACACAACAGGAACAGGACTAACACAACAGGAGCAGGACTAACACCACAGGAACAAGACTAACACAACAGGAGCAGGACTAACACAACAGGAACAGGACTAACACCACAGGAACAGGACTAACACCACAGGAACAGGACTAACACAACAGGAACAGGACTAACACAACAGGAGCAGGACTAACACCACAGGAACAAGACTAACACAACAGGAGCAGGACTAACACCACAGGAACAGGACTAACAAAACAGAAACAGGACTAACACCACAGGAACAGGACTAAAACCACAGGAACAGGACTAACACAACAGGAACAGGACTAACACAACAGGAGCAGGACTAACACCACAGGAACAGGACTAACACAACAGGAACAGGACTAACACAACAGGAGCAGGACTAACACCACAGGAACAAGACTAACACAACAGGAGCAGGACTAACACCACAGGAACAAGACTAACACAACAGGAGCAGGACTAACACCACAGGAACAAGACTAACACAACAGGAACAGGACTAACACCACAGGAGCAGGACTAACACAACAGGAACAGGACTAACACAACAGGAACAGGACTAACACCACAGGAACAGGACTAACACCACAGGAGCAGGACTAACACCACAGGAGCAGGACTAACACAACAGGAGCAGGACTAACACCACAGGAGCAGGACTAACACAACAGGAACAGGACTAACACCACAGGAACAGGACTAACACCACAGGAACAGGACTAACACAACAGGAACAGGACTAACACCACAGGAACAGGACTAACACAACAGGAACAGGACTAACACAACAGGAGCAGGACTAACACCACAGGAACAAGACTAACACAACAGGAGCAGGACTAACACAACAGGAGCAGGACTAACACAACAGGAACAGGACTAACACCACAGGAACAGGACTAACACCACAGGAACAGGACTAACACAACAGGAACAGGACTAACACAACAGGAGCAGGACTAACACCACAGGAACAAGACTAACACAACAGGAGCAGGACTAACACCACAGGAACAGGACTAACAAAACAGAAACAGGACTAACACCACAGGAACAGGACTAAAACCACAGGAACAGGACTAACACAACAGGAACAGGACTAACACAACAGGAGCAGGACTAACACCACAGGAACAGGACTAACACAACAGGAACAGGACTAACACAACAGGAGCAGGACTAACACCACAGGAACAAGACTAACACAACAGGAGCAGGACTAACACCACAGGAACAAGACTAACACAACAGGAGCAGGACTAACACCACAGGAACAAGACTAACACAACAGGAACAGGACTAACACCACAGGAGCAGGACTAACACAACAGGAACAGGACTAACACCACAGGAACAGGACTAACACCACAGGAGCAGGACTAACACCACAGGAACAGGACTAACACCACAGGAACAGGACTAACACCACAGGAACAGGACTAACACCACAGGAACAGGACTAACACAACAGGAGCAGGACTAACACCACAGGAACAAGACTAACACAACAGGAGCAGGACTAACACAACAGGAGCAGGACTAACACCACAGGAACAGGACTAACACCACAGGAACAGGACTAACACCACAGGAACAGGACTAACACAACAGGAACAGGACTAACACAACAGGAGCAGGACTAACACCACAGGAACAAGACTAACACAACAGGAGCAGGACTAACACCACAGGAACAGGACTAACAAAACAGAAACAGGACTAAAACCACAGGAACAGGACTAAAACCACAGGAACAGGACTAACACAACAGGAACAGGACTAACACAACAGGAGCAGGACTAACACCACAGGAACAGGACTAACACAACAGGAACAGGACTAACACAACAGGAGCAGGACTAACACCACAGGAGCAGGACTAACACCACAGGAACAGGACTAACACCACAGGAACAGGACTAACACAACAGGAGCAGGACTAACACCACAGGAACAGGACTAACACCACAGGAACAGGACTAACACAACAGGAGCAGGACTAACACCACAGGAACAGGACTAACAAAACAGAAACAGGACTAACACCACAGGAACAGGACTAAAACCACAGGAACAGGACTAACACAACAGGAACAGGACTAACAAAACAGAAACAGAACTAATACAACAGGAGCAGGACTAACACAAAAGGAACGGGACTAACACAACAAGAACAGGACTAACACCACAGGAACAGGACTAACACAACAGGAGCAGGACTAACACAAAAGGAACGGGACTAACACAACAAGAAGAGGACTAACACCACAGGAACAGGACTAACACCACAGGAACAGGACTAACACAACAGGAGCAGGACTAACACCACAGGAACAGGACTAACAAAACAGAAACAGGACTAACACCACAGGAACAGGACTAACACCACAGGAACAGGACTAACACAACAGGAACAGGACTAACACAACAGAAGCAGGACTAACACAAAAGGAACGGGACCAACACAACAGGAATGGAACGAGCACAACAGGAATGGGACCAGCACAACAGGAACAGGACTAACACAACAGGAATGGGACCAGCACAACAGGAATGGGACCAGCACAACAGTAGCAGTACTAACATAACAGGAACGGGACCAACACAACAGGAACAGGACTAATACAACATGAGCAAGACTAACACAACAGGAACAAAACCAACACAACAGGAACAAAACCAACACAACAGGAGCAGGACTAACACAACAGGAATGGGACTAACACAACAGGAACAGGACCAACACAACAGGAGCAGGACTAACACAACAGGAACGGGACCAGCACAACAGGAACGGGACCAGCACAACAGGAACGGGACCAGCACAACAGGAACGGGACCAGCACAACAGAAGCAGGACTAACACAACAGGAACAGGACTAACACAACAGGAACAGGAATAACACAACAGGAACAGGAATAACACAACAAAACATTTAGAAAGATTAAACACAGCACCTGAAATTCACCTTTCTCGATCTGTTTAACCAGAAGTTATTTCTCTGGTACATCATTTTGCATATCAGAAAGTTATTTCTGTGAGAATTGCTGAGTCCTTTAACTACGGCATTTACTAATCATGTTACATCTGTGATCAGTTGTAGGCACAGGTTCCAGGACAGGTCTGTCGAAGTCGAAAATATTATAGTCACACGTGTCACATACAAACACCACACAGATGGCCTCCGTGCGGGTGCTTGTTCTGCCGTGCGTGCGCATACTCGCAAGTTACGTATAATCGCTCACGCGGTCCTGCGTATTAGCGCGTGGTATGAGTAAATACGGTAGCATATGTATGCGCATGGAAAGCCACAAAGACATATCACATATTTAATCCACATAGAGCACAATGTACACATAAAAGACACACACACCTGGCGCTTTGATTGACTACAGATGAAATGCAGCAATCCCAAAAGGGTCCTTGGTTTTAACCCTTATTATAGAGCCACAAGAAAAAACAAAACTGGGACTGCGCAATTCACTCTGATATGGATATTTATTATCTCTTAAAATTAATCTCTTAAAAATACATATGAACACATATAATATTAAATGCCGGCCAGCATCACATAAAAATAATAATATAAAATCAACCAATATATTACCAATAGATCTAGTAATTAAAGATATATTACTTGATTCTAATGTACACCTATTGCATCCTATATCTTAATTTTTGTACATAAATTAAATGAACCATTAATAATTTTCTCCAAGGAATAAGTTAAATCACTTCAATTCAATTTAAAGCAGAAAGAATTGTCCAGCGCTTTTCTATGATAAATGACGTCCAGCAATGCTGGGTGATTTTTCCTTTTTGATCTTTATATTTTGTCCCAGCACGTATTTAATTAATATCTCAGTCCAAGCCAGAAAGTCTCTCTCTTCAATTGAAAACCATCCACATTTAATTATGCACTTTGAACCACGTTATCCTTATTTCGGGCTTCTGCCGTTTAGCTAAGCAGATCATACATGATAATAGCCTCTTAAAAAGCAAGTATAATGTTCCCCTCTTTCAGGGTATAATACTATGCCTGTGCAGGTGTTCTTGGATAATCGCTCCCGGCTGGTGCAGCCTTATCTGGAGTCTCCGGGTTCTCACTGTGGCGTGGTTATATTCTCAACCACTGTGGGGTTTTGTAAGCATGCGGCCGGCCGGCCCGTTAATATCTCCGCTACTGCCTCCTGTAACGACAGTCTCCGCTGCTACCTCCTAACAAGACAGACGCGTTTCTCCGCCTTCTATTCCGTCGGCGGCTTCTTCAGTGTCTGACACTGAAGAAGCCGCCGACGGAATAGAAGGCGGAGAAACGCGTCTGTCTTGTTAGGAGGTAGCAGCGGAGACTGTCGTTACAGGAGGCAGTAGCGGAGATATTAACGGGCCGGCCGGCCGCATGCTTACAAAACCCCACAGTGGTTGAGAATATAACCACGCCACAGTGAGAACCCGGAGACTCCAGATAAGGCTGCACCAGCCGGGAGCGATTATCCAAGAACACCTGCACAGGCATAGTATTATACCCTGAAAGAGGGGAACTTTATACTTGCTTTTTAAGAGGCTATTATCATGTATGATCTGCTTAGCTAAACGGCAGAAGCCCGAAATAAGGATAACGTGGTTCAAAGTGCATAATTAAATGTGGATGGTTTTCAATTGAAGAGAGAGACTTTCTGGCTTGGACTGAGATATTAATTAAATACGTGCTGGGACAAAATATAAAGATCAAAAAGGAAAAATCACCCAGCATTGCTGGACGTCATTTAGCATAGAAAAGCGCTGGACAATTCTTTCTGCTTTAAATTGAATTGAAGTGATTTAACTTATTCCTTGGAGAAAATTATTAATGGTTCATTTAATTTATGTACAAAAATTAAGATATAGGATGCAATAGGTGTACATTAGAATCAAGTAATATATCTTTAATTACTAGATCTATTGGTAATATATTGGTTGATTTTATATTATTATTTTTATGTGATGCTGGCCGGCATTTAATATTATATGTGTTCATATGTATTTTTAAGAGATTAATTTTAAGAGATAATAAATATCCATATCAGAGTGAATTGCGCAGTCCCAGTTTTGTTTTGTTTTTTCTTGTGGCTCAATGTACACATAGCCCACACGCACCACACCAGTGAGTTACACTTGCTTAAAAGGTACAATAACAAAGGGATTCACCTTTACAGGATATGAGGGGACAGAATTAGGTTAGGAGGTGGTGTTTGGTATCCAGCTGTACAGTATTTTAAGAGCAATATTCCGATGGCAGTTTGCAGAAGATAGCACGCTCCTGCGCATAGATATGCGCAGGAACAGAATATTAATATTAACTGTATTTACTGTACTCTGATATTCAGCGGGAACCCAGTGGAGGACATCTGCAAGTGCACCTGGACCAGACATCGCCCACCTATTCAAACCAACCTATGACCCCTCCTGTACTGTAAATGACCAGCCCTCTAACCTATGGGTGAAGAGATTACAGATTCCATTGTTTCATGATTTGGACTAATGTATAAAAGCCAAGCCGCCTGGCCGGTCATAGACATTCTCTGAAGGTCATCTATCCAGATTGACTGAGGACCGGAACCGGGTGGCGCTGGCGAACAAACGTATGTATCCATTGATTGTAGCCTGTATCTCTTATGTAATTGTATTATTGTTGTAACTCCCTTTTTAGTAAATAACTGTTGGTGGGTCGGATCCCAACATTTTAAATACAATTGGTGTGGTGTTCCTTTCCTGCTAGGGGTTATAAAGTGTATTTAGCCTCACGTGTAGCTACTCAGTGCTTACAGCGTGACGGCGTGCTTACGTAATGTGCACGCATCTGTTAGGGGTTTTAAACATACAAGCTTAGCCAGGGCTGCCATCAGAAACTGTGGGGCCCGGGACTGACGAAATAGGCAGGGCCCCCCCATAAAAAATGGTGGGTGGAGCTACAGCGGGCATAGGGCATCAATTAGTGTGTAAAACAATTTTTTCTTTTAATTTTTTAAAGTTTGGGATATGGGTGTGGGGAATCCATAATAAATATATAGCGATGGGGCAGGGCAAGAGGAAAAGTGGTTTGTGAAGGGCACAGGGAAAAGGTGGGTGGCGGGGGCAATATATGAGAGATCAGTGATGTATGGATATGGGAGGACTAAAACTGGAAGGTCACGGGACAGGGAAGACAGGGCCAAAGGGGGATGCAGGGACGGGAAGTCTGGACCTATTGGGAGCACACGGATGGTAGACATGGTGCGGGGTGGCACAGGGCAGGGAAGGACGGACCTTAAGAAGGTGTGCAGGGCAGGGAAGGCTGTACCTTGGTTGGGGGGGCACAAGAATGAGAAGGCTGGACCTTAATGGGAGACACAGAACAGGGATGGCTGGGCCTTAATGGAGGGGCACAGGGCAGAGAAGGCTGGTTTTTAATGGTGGGGGGGGGGGCACAGGGCAGAGGAGGCTGGACCTTGGATGAGGGCACAGGGCAGAGAGAGCTGGCTCTTAATGGGGGGCACAGGGCAAGGCAGGCTGAACTTGGGGCGGAGGGCACATTAAATAGAAGACTGGACTTTAGTGGGGAAGGCACAGGGCAAAGAATGCTGGCCTCATGGCGTACCTTAGATATGAAGATGGATTGTTGATGGATAATGGTGGGAGGCGGCCACCATTGCTGCTGCTACCGCTGCCTCCTAGGGCTCCCTTTCCCCCGCAGACAGGTGGTCCCTCCCTGCAGCACATTATGGTCCGGCAGCCTGCCAAGCATGAAGACAGCGCTGCTGATTGGCTGCCGATCCGCGAGTTGTGATTGGCTCGCGGACAGCAGGAACTTTAAAATGCCGCAGCGCTGTCTTCATGGCGCTTGGCAGGCTGCCGGACCACAATCTGCTAGCGGAGATAGGGACATTCAAAATGCAGTCGCAGCATCGCTGTCTTCACGCTGCTGGTCCACAGTCTGCTCTCGGGCCCCCCTGTCTATCCGGGCCCAGGACGCCAGTACCAACAGTACCCCCCTGATTGCGGCCCTGCACTTAGCGGTCGCAGCGGCCTGACTAGTTACCCATTTAAGGTATTGCTTTTTCTTCCTGAAAGTTAATCAGCTTTAACAGGTCATATCAGTGCAGGTACCAGTGCAGCACAGCTGTACAGCACCGGTTCCATGACAGGTCATATCAGTGCAGGTACCAGTGCAGCACAGCTGTACAGCACCGGTTCCATGACAGGTCATATCAGCGCAGCACAGCAGTACAGCACCGGTTCCATGACAGGTCATATCAGTGCAGGTACCAGTGCAGCACAGCTGTACAGCACCGGTTCCATGACAGGTCATATCAGTGCAAGTACCAGTGCAGCACAGCTGTACAGCACCGGTTCCATGACAGGTCATATCAGTGCAGGTACCAGTGCAGCACAGCTGTACAGCACCGGTTCCATGACAGGTCATATCAGTGCAGGCACTAGTGCAGCACAGCTGTACAGCACCGGTTCCATGACAGGTCATATCAGTGCAGGTACCAGTGCAGCACAGCTGTACAGCACCGGTTCCATGACAGGTCATATCAGTGCAGGTACCAGTGCAGCACAGCTGTACAGCACCGGTTCCATGACAGGTCATATCAGTGCAGGCACTAGTGCAGCACAGCTGTACAGCACCGGTTCCATGACAGGTCATATCAGTGCAGGTACCAGTGCAGCACAGCTGTACAGCACCGGTTCCATGACAGGTCATATCAGTGCAGGTACCAGTGCAGCACAGCTGTACAGCACCGGTTCCATGACAGGTCATATCAGTGCAGGCACTAGTGCAGCACAGCTGTACAGCACCGGTTCCATGATAGGTCATATCAGCGCAGGTACCAGTGCAGCACAGCTGTACAGCACTGGTTCCAAGACAGGTCATATCAGTGCAGGTACCAGTGCAGCACAGCTGTACAGCACCGGTTCCATGACAGGTCATATCAGTGCAGGTACCAGTGCAGCACAGCTGTACAGCACCGGTTCCATGACAGGTCATATCAGCGCAGCACAGCAGTACAGCACCGGTTCCATGACAGGTCATATCAGTGCAGGTACCAGTGCAGCACAGCTGTACAGCACCGGTTCCATGACAGGTCATAGTAGCGCAGGTACCAGTGCAGCACAGCTGTACAGCACCGGTTCCATGACAGGTCATATCAGCGCAGGTACCAGTGCAGCACAGCTGTACAGCACCGGTTCCATGACAGGTCAGGACAGCACAGGTATCAGTGCAGCACAGGCTGTACAGCACCGATTCCAGGACAGCTCATATCAGCGCAGGTACCAGTGCAGCACAGCTGTACAGCACCGGTTCCATGACAGGTCATATCAGTGCAGGCACTAGTGCAGCACAGCTGTACAGCACCGGTTCCATGATAGGTCATATCAGCGCAGGTACCAGTGCAGCACAGCTGTACAGCACCGGTTCCATGACAGGTCATAGCAGCGCAGGTACCAGTGCAGCACATCTGTACAGCACCGGTTCCATGACAGGTCATATCAGCACAGGTACCAGTGCAGCACAGCTGTACAGCACCGGTTCCATGACAGGTCAGGACAGCACAGGTATCAGTGCAGCACAGCTGTACAGCACCGATTCCAGGACAGCTCATATCAGCGCAGGTACCAGTGCAGCACAGCTGTACAGCACCGGTTCCATGACAGGTCATATCAGTGCATGCACTAGTGCAGCACAGTTGTACAGCACCGGTTCCATGACAGGTCAAGACAGCGCAGGTATCAGTGCAGCACAGCTGTACAGCACTGGTTCCAAGACAGGTCAGGACAGCGCAGGTATCAGTGCAGCACAGCTGTACAGCACCGGTTCCAGGACAGCTCATATCAGCGCAGATACCAGTGCAGCACAGCTGTACAGCACTGGTTCCAAGACAGGTCAGGACAGTACAGGTATCAGTGCAGCACAGCTGTACAGCACCGGTTCCAGGACAGCACATGTATCAGTGCAGCACAGCTGTACAGCACCGGTTCCAGGACAGCTCATATCAGCGCAGGTACCAGTGCAGCACAGCTGTACAGCACCGGTTCCAGGAAAGGTCAGGACAGCACATGTATCAGTGCAGCACAGCTGTACAGCACCGGTTCCATGACAGGTCATATCAGCGCAGGTACCAGTGCAGCACAGCTGTACAGCACCGGTTCCAGGACAGGTCATATCAGCGCAGGTACCAGTGCAGCACAGCTGTACAGCACCGGTTCCAGGACAGCTCATATCAGCGCAGGTACCAGTGCAGCACAGCTGTACAGCACCGGTTCCAGGACAGCTCATATCAGCGCAGGTACCAGTGCAGCACAGCTGTACAGCACCGGTTCCAGGACAGCTCATATCAGCGCAGGTACCAGTGCAACACAGCTGTACAGCACCGGTTCCAGGACAGCTCATATCAGCGCAGGTACCAGTGCAGCACAGCTGTACAGCACCGGTTCCATGACAGGTCATATCAGCGCAGGTACCAGTGCAGCACAGCTGTACAGCACCGGTTCCAGGACAGCTCATATCAGCGCAGGTACTAGTGCAGCCTGAAGACCCACAATGGTATCAAAACTAAAAAGGCCAAGAGTTAACCATTTAAAAGCTGCAAAAAGGTATAATGCTTAGAGGCGAAACGCGTCAGTGTGGGATCAGCGAGTGGGAAAACTGAGTGAAAGCAGCGTGTAGAAGCAGCTAGTGGGAGCAGTGAGTGGGAGTAGCTAGTGAAAGCAGCGTGTGGAAGCAGCTAGTGGGAGCAGTGAGTGGGAGTAGCTAGTGAAAGCAGCGTGTGGAAGCAGCTAGTGGGAGCAGTGAGTGGGAGTAGCTAGTGAAAGCAGTGTGTGGGAGCAGTGAGTGGGAGTAGCTAGTGAAAGCAGCGTGTGGAAGCAGCTAGTGGGAGCAGTGAGTGGGAGTAGCTAGTGAAAGCAGCGTGTGGAAGCAGCTAGTGGGAGCAGTGAGTGGGAGTAGCTAGTGAAAGCAGCGTGTGGAAGCAGCTAGTGGGAGCAGTGAGTGGGAGTAGCTAGTGAAAGCAGTGTGTGGGAGCAGTGAGTGGGAGTAGCTAGTGAAAGCAGCGTGTGGAAGCAGCTAGTGGGAGCAGTGAGTGGGAGTAGCTAGTGAAAGCAGCGTGTGGAAGCAGCTAGTGGGAGCAGTGAGTGGGAGTAGCTAGTGAAAGCAGCGTGTGGAAGCAGCTAGTGGGAGCAGTGAGTGGGAGTAGCTAGTGAAAGCAGTGTGTGGGAGCAGTGAGTGGGAGTAGCTAGTGAAAGCAGCGTGTGGAAGCAGCTAGTGGGAGCAGTGAGTGGGAGTAGCTAGTGAAAGCAGCGTGTGGAAGCAGCTAGTGGGAGCAGTGAGTGGGAGTAGCTAGTGAAAGCAGCGTGTGGAAGCAGCTAGTGGGAGCAGTGAGTGGGAGTAGCTAGTGAAAGCAGTGTGTGGGAGCAGTGAGTGGGAGTAGCTAGTGAAAGCAGCGTGTGGAAGCAGCTAGTGGGAGCAGTGAGTGGGAGTAGCTAGTGAAAGCAGCGTGTGGAAGCAGCTAGTGGGAGCAGTGAGTGGGAGTAGCTAGTGAAAGCAGCGTGTGGAAGCAGCTAGTGGGAGCAGTGAGTGGGAGTAGCTAGTGAAAGCAGCTAGTGGGAGCAGTGAGTGGGAGTAGCTAGTGAAAGCAGCGTGTGGAAGCAGCTAGTGGGAGCAGTGAGTGGGAGTAGCTAGTGAAAGCAGCGTGTGGAAGCAGCTAGTGGGAGCAGTGAGTGGGAGTAGCTAGTGAAAGCAGCTAGTGGGAGCAGTGAGTGGGAGTAGCTAGTGAAAGCAGCATGTGGAAGCAGCTAGTGGGAGCAGTGAGTGGGAGCAGCGAGTGGGAGCAGCGAGTGGAAACTGTGTACATTCACATACAAACAGCGGCATCAGACCTGGGTCCTTTCTGTAGAGGATCCACCATCAGGAAAGGTGTGTTGCCAGCCGGACACGGGCCCTCATTCCGAGTTGATCACACGTAGAAACTTTTTGCTGCTTGTGCGATCAACTAGACGTCGCCTATGGGGGAGTGTATTTTAGCATAGCAGGGCTGCGATCGCTTGTGCAGCCCTGCTATGCTAAAAAAAGTTTCCTGCAAAACAAGACCAGGGTCAGACTTACTTACCCTGTGCGACGGATTCAGCAACAAAGGTCCCGGGATTGAAGTCAGACATCCGCCCTCCAAACGCCTGGACATGCCTGCGTTCGGATCTCCACACCCGGAAAACGGCGAGTAGACGCCTTGGAATGCCTCCCAGCTGTCAATCTTCTTGCGATCGCGCTAGCGATCACTTTCTTCTTTATTCTGGCCGCCGCCTGCACCGACGCGCGTGCGCATTTCCGACCCTTTTACACCGCAGCGAAGAACCGCTTGTGTGTGAACGTGTCGGAATGACCCTCACAAAACAGGAGCACAATCTAGAGAGCTGGTGCAGGGTGGTGGGGTCATACATGGACTGCCTCCGCTGGAAGCACCGTATGATCAGTACCAGACATTCCCGCACTGCTGTCCTATGGGGGGGATTGGCTACGTATGAGCACAACAATTATGCTCCTTAATATACGTGTTCGTCTGAGGAATGGTGACATATTTTGGATGTATTTGAGATGTGACTACACTAATCTACTGGAGCAGGTTATACATCTGTTATAATACAACTACTACTAACCTGTTATATTATAACAGATGTGTCCTCACACAACCATCCTCAATACGCCATGCCAGTCGCTATGTGATAGAACTACGACGCAGTGTCCGCGGCGTTCTTTCACGCCAGCCTCCGTTGTGTTCCCTATACAGATTCAGACTCAGTCGCACACAGATATACAAGTGTCGCATATGATACTAATCAGTACAGTTGCGTCACGCAGTTTTGCTGCACGGCACTGCAACTAAGACGCACATTAATGAAACAGACAATCTGCGCAGGACCTTCTGCCGCAACTGTGTAACAGGACACATCTGGTATCCGTTTGGATCGTCGACCACTATTGTTCGACATTGACATGGTCGACATGGACATATGGTCGACACATGAAAATGCTGACACATGAAAAAAGTCGACATGGCTTTTTTATATAAAACCATAGATTTTTAACTTTTTCATACTTTACCATCCACGTGAACTACAAATGTCGACCATTTTCATGCGTCGACTATTATCCCATGTTGACCATGTCTTTGTCGACCAATACTGGTTGACCATTCATACCAGAACCGACACATCTATATGTGGGACTCATTACAAGAGATTCTATCATATTGGAGTATTTACTGCTACAGGCTATCTGTAGAGGAGCGGCGGATATGTGAATGTATAAGGGGGGGGGGGGGTCATTCCGACCTGATCGCACGTTGCCGTTTATCGCAGCGCAGCGATCAGGTCACTACTGTGCATGCGTATGCAGCGCAATGCGCAGGCGCGTCGTACGGATACAAAGCGGATCGTTGCTGAGCGATGGATTAAACGAAGATTCCATTCGCACAGCCGATCGCAAGGAGAGTGACAGGAAGAAGGCGTTTGTGGGTGGCAACTGACCGTTTTCTGGGAGTGGTTGGAAAAACGCAGGCGTGTCCAAGCGTTTGCAGGGCGGGTGTCAGACGTCAACTCCGGGACCGGACAGGCTGATGTGATCGCAGCGGCTGAGTAAGTCCAGAGCTACTGAGAAACTGCACAAACGGGTTTTTGTACCGCTCGGCTGCACAGGCGTTCGCAAAGCGAAAATACTGGGAGTCCGTTATTGTATTCAGCATTACGACCCTGCCATCATCTCATTTACACACACACACATATATATATACCTATATATATATATATATATATATATATATATATATATATGGAAGAGTATAACCAAATTGCGCTATCATAAACTGCCTTAGACACAGTAGTCCTTGCCAGATGAGAACCGATGGTTAAACAATGATAGTGGTAGTATGGAGAGCGCTCAAATAGATGTCTCTTTTCAGTATCTCTAGAATGTTCCTTCAAATTTTGGATTAACCACGGAGATGTAATTGTCTGAAAGAAAGTTAGGACATCGCTCTTACATGTCAAAACATCCCTGAGGAAGTCTGTATAGACGAAACGCGTTGGGTGATTGTCTTAAACGTAGTGGGTGGACAGGCTGCCTAGGAGCTCCTTCCCGGCTGGGGTGGGCAGCAAGCCCCATTAAGATCATCCTCACGACTGTTAAGACTAATAGGGTTTCTTTCAGACCATTACATCTCCGTGGTTAATCCAAAATTTGAAGGAACATTTTAGAGATACTGTAAAGAGACATTTATTTGAGCGCTCTCCATACTACCACTATCATATATATATATATATATATATATATATATATATATATATATACACACACACACAGTATATATACACACTGTAGGGTTCTATTCTGCACATATGTAATGAGGACACTGCGCCATTCCCTGCACTCCTTCCGCGTCTCCGTCAGGCTTAGCGATATGTCTGCGCACTGGCCGCAGTGGGACTGGGTTACATAACCCGAGTGCCTGATTCTTGGTTATCTCCTTGTTGGGCAAAGAGGGAGCAGAACTGTATTGGGGAGAGGGAGGAAAGGGTTGCAGGTTCGGGGAGGATGTAATGACAGAGCTAGTCGCAGGGCTTCCCGTGTGATCTGAGTTTCCCTGTAACACAATATCTTGGTAGAGTGACCTATAGTGCTATATGTAATGGGGAATAATAGGAATTTAATACCTACCAGTAATTCCTTTTCTCGTAGTCCGTAGTGGATACTGGGGAACTGTACTTTAGAACCATGGGGTATAGATCGGGTCCACTGGAGCCTGGCACTTTAAAACCTTTAGTGTGTGTATGTGAGTGCTGGCTCCTCCCCTCTATGCCCCTCCTACCAGACTCAGTCCAGGAAACTGTGCCCGAGGAGACAGACATACCACGAGAGAAGAAAACAGGTACAACAGCAGTGAGGCAATAAGCCAACGCACAACCATTACCGAAAAGGAGGGCGCTAACCAGAACAGAGGATAGCAACACCAACCTAACCAGCATAGCAAAGCTATCCCAACAACATAATGGGACCGCAACAGCGGGCCAACCAAATACTTATGCAGGTAAGCAGGAAATTGAAGCACTGAGGCGGGCGCCCAGTATCCTCTACGGACTAGGAGAAAAGGAATTACCGGTAGGTATTAAATTCCTCTTTTCTCTTACGTCCTAGTGGATACTGGGGAACTGTACTTTAGTACCATGGGGAAGTCCCAAAGCTCCCAAATGGGTGGGAGAGTGCTGAGACCCCTGTAAAACCGCCTGACCAAACTGAAGGTCCACCTTGGCCAAGGTGTCGAACCGATAGAACTTAACAAAAGCGTTCGAACCAGACCAAGTAACAGCTCAGCACAACGGTAAGGCCAAGACACCCTGGGCAGATCTCATCGAGTGGGCCTGAATAGACGTCGGCAAAGGCAGAGCCGCCGAAGTATAGGCTTGTTGAATGGTCAACCTGAGCCAACGAGCAATTGATTGCTTAGAAGCCGGACGACCAATCTTGGTGGCATAATAAAGGACAAACAGCGAATCAGATTTCCGATGACAAGCAGTCCGTTTGACATAAACCTTCAAAGCCCTCACCATATCTAAGGACTGCACCAACGGAAGCATCAGACAACACCGGAACCACAATGGGTTGATTCACGTGAAAAGCTGACACCCCTTTTGGCTAAAACTGAGGTCGGGTCCTGAGTTCCGCCCTGTCTTCATGAAACATCAAATAAGGGCTCTTACAGGATAAGGCCCCCAATTCAGAGACACGTCTGGCAGTCGCCAATGCCAGTAACATCACAGTCTTCCAGGTAGGATGTTTCAATTCCACCCTATGTAAGGGTTCAAACCAGTCCGATTGAAGAAAGGACAAAACCACATTGAGATCCCACGGAGACGTGGGAGGTACGAAGGGCGGTTGCTTATGAAGAACTCCTCTTAGGAAAGTCTGTAGTTCCGGCAATATTGCAAGTTGTTTCTGGAAGAAAATAGATAGCACCGAAATCTGGACTTTGATGGAGCCTAAATGTAGGCCCATATCCACTCCCGCTTGCAGGAAAAGTAGAAAGCAACCAATTATAAATTCCACGGGAGAAACCTTTCTACTTTCACACCACGAAACATACTTTTTCCAGATATTATGATAATGAAACATCTTCCTGGCCTGGACCATAGTGGAAATAACCCTGGAGGGAAGACCTTTTCTGGCTGGAATCTCCTTCTCAACTTCCAAGCCGTCAAATGTAGCCACGGCAAGTCTGGATAGATGAACGGACCTTGCTGAAGAAGATCCTTTGAAGCGGCAGAGGCCAGGGATCCTCCAGAGCCATGGTTAGGAGGTCTGAGTACCACGTCCGTCGAGGCCAATCCGGGACAATAAGAATTGCTTGAACGCTTTCCCTTCTTAGTCTTTTTAGAACCCTTGGGATTAGCAGTAGAGGAGGGAGCAGGTACACAAACTGGTACATCCATGGTGTTGTCAGCGCGTCCACTGCTACAGCCTGCGGAGCCCTCATTCTGGAACAGTAACGGTGTAGCTTCTTGTTGAGATGAGAAGCCATCAGATCTATCTGCGGACAGCCAAACCGGTGAATTAACTGTTGAAACACCTGGGGATGTAGGCTCCATACCCCCGGATGGAGGTCGTGTCTGCTGAGGAAGTCTGCTTCCCAGTTGTCCACTCCTGGAATAAATATGGCTGAGATGGCCTTGGCGTTGACCTCCGCCCAGAAGAGTATTTTTGACACTTCTCGCATCGCCGCTCTGCTTCTTGTTTCCCCTTGTCGATTTATGTACACGCCGTGGCATTGTCCGATTGAACCTGGATCGCCTGATCCATAAGGAGATGGGAAGCTTGCAGAAGGGCATTGTATATAGCCCTGAACTCCAGGATGTTTATCGGCAGAGCAGATTCCTGATTTGACCATATCCCCTGGAACTGGGCCCCTTGGGTCACAGCTCCCCAACCCCGGAGGCTGGCATCCATTGTCAGTAGAATCCACGAGTGGATATTGAAATTCCTGCCTTCTACCAGGTGAGGAACTTGTAGCCACCATAATAGAAAAATCCGGGCTTTCATAGATAAGGTCACTTCCTGATGCATGTGAAGGTGAGACCCTGACCATTTGTCCAGCAGATCCAGCTGAAATGGTCGGGCATGACACGTGCTGTATTGGATTGCCTCGTAAGCAGCTACCATCCTGCCCAGCAAGCGTATGCAAAGATGTATTGATACCTTGCAAGGACGGAGCACTGAGCAGACCATAGCTTGGATAGCCAAGGCCTTGTCCATCGGAAGAAACACCTTCTGAGGCACTGTATCCAGTATCATTCCCAGGAACTGAAGTCACTGGGCCGGTTCCAGGTGAGATTTCTGAAAATTAAGATCCACCCATGATCCGTAAGTAGGCGAGTCATCAGATCGATGCTCCCTGGACATAGCCTTTATCAAATCATCCAAGTAGGGGACTATGTCAACTCCCATCATGCACAAATGCAGCATCATCTCTGCCATGACCTTGAAGACCCTCGGAGCTGTGGATAGGCCAAAGGGTAAGGCCTGAAACCGGAAATGGGCGACCAATATGGCAAACCTGAGATAAGTCTGATGAGGGGGCCACATGGGAATGTGTAGGTAAGAATCCTTGACATCTAGAGATACCAGGAATTCCCCCTCCTCCAGACCGGACACCACTGTCAGCAGGGATTCCATCTTGAATTTGAACACCCGCAGATACGGGTTTAGAGACTTCAGGTTCAAGATGGGTCACACCAAACCGTCTGGTTTTGGAACGACAAAAAGACTAGAGTAAAAAACCCTGTTGCATAACGGAGGAGGTACTGGAACCACCACTCCCGTCTGCAAAAGTTTTTGAATAGCCTTTTACAAGGTAACTTTTGCTGCGAGTAAAACTGGTAAGCCTGACTTGAAAAATCTGTGAGGAGGAAGTGCTTGAAATTCCAGCCGGTATCCCTGGGAAATGAGGTCCCTCACCCAAGGATCCCAGCAGGATGTTGCCCACACGTGGGCGAAGTGTTGAAGGCGAGCACCTACCTGAAAGTCGCCCTGCTGTTGGGGCCATCCGTCACGCAGAAGGCTTAGTGGCAGGGGACCCTTTGGTCTGGTTCAGGGATGCAGCAGCTGCAGGTTTACGGGACTTACCACAAGATCCTCTAGGAGTAGTGGAGACCCCTCGGCCCCTGCCTCTGAACCTTGCCACATGAAAGGACTGCAAGGCGGGTCCTGGGTAAGAACATCGAGCAGGTGGTGCAGCTGATGGCAGATAGGTAGACTTACCCGCCGTTGCCTGAGAGATCCATTTATTTAACTCATCTCCAAACAAAGCATCACCTGTAAAGGGAAGATTTTCTACACCCTTTTTGGAATCAGCGTCCGCTGACCACTGACGTAACCACAGAGCTCTGCGGGCCGAAACTGCCATAGCAGTAGTGCGGCCATTTATCTTACACAATTTCTTTATAGCTTCGCTCATAAAATTTGCAGCATCCTGTATGTATTGCAGAGCAATGACCTCATCCCGGGGCAGAGAGTCTAATCCAATAATATTATCATCAGACCACTTGACTACTGCTCTAGAAATCCAACCTCAAACTATTGTGGGGCGTTGTGCTACGCCCGCTGCCGTATATATTGCCTTGAGAGTGGTCTCAATTTTACAGTCAGCTGGGTCTTTTAGGGATATAGCCCCTGGCACCGGCAGTACCAATTTCTTAGACAGTCTGGATACAGACGTATCGACTGATGGGGGGTTTACCATACCTTCCTGTCCACAGCTGGGGAGTCTTGAATTTCTTGTCAGGGTTTACCCATGCCTCCCTGGCCAGGAAGTTTAATTCCTTAGACACAAGAAACGTTGCTGAGGTCTTGGGTCTAACATTAAAGTACAACTACTCATCTGGTTCTGCCTCCTGATGTGGAATGTGAAGAACCTCTCTTACAGCATAAATGAGGGCCTCCACCCCGGGGAACATAGAGCTGTCCTCATCCATATCATCATCATCCACATCAGGCTAATCAGAATCAGACTGGAGCACCTGTGGCAGTGAGCGTTTATGTGAAACCACTATAGGGGGCTGAGAAGCCTTTCTGGTATCTGCTGCTTTAGCCATACAATCAATAGACTGTTTCAACACCTGTCTCTCCTTCTTAGCTGCAGCTAGTTCTGAATTCACATTGTGAATCATGCTCTTAAAAGTATCTAGCCAGTCAGGTGCCTGTGAACTGAGTCCCTGTGGAGATAAGGCGCACTGTTCACACATGAGGGACCCCGCAAAAGAAGGGGAAGAGTTACAAGCAGCACACATAACCGTGTCACCAGACATATTGTACACAATGATAATGCAGCGAAAACCCACAGAGCCCCTGGAGTGACACAGAGAAACGGAGACCAGCACACAGAACACAGCAGCGCAGTGTGTAAAAGTATGTGTATCACCTTATATATGTGCAGCGGCGCTACCGCTGATGTGCCCCCCCCCCCCTGCTATCACCCCCTGGTACCAGTAGATTCTGTAAAAGCGTGGGTCCGTGGAGGAGCAGCGTGCATGGAGCCTGTGATCCGCAGCAGCAGGAAATGGCGCCTTCCCGCCTCTGGTCCTGCTCTCTGGGAAGCCCCACCCCCGTAATGGCGCGCGGTCCCACGTAGATTTTTATACTGGCTGAAAGTGATAATACACAGTACACACAATGCCTACTGACAGTGAGCACCCCGTGAAGCATAAAGCCCTGCTGAGCCAGTGTAGTCCGCGGTGGGCACCACAGCTCGTGGCCTATGACCGCCGGGTGACATGCCGCCAAACCGCACCGGGGACCTGCTAACCGGGACCCCGGTATTAACACTCACCGCACCTGCGACTCTTCGGCATCTGTTAGAGGGTGGCGGCTAGCTGCCGGCGTGGGCACACACAGTAATGGTGTATGATCAGCACCTTAGGAGCTCAGTGTCCTGTCAGCTGGAATTACGAACCCTCAGAAGGTTGGTTCGGTCCCCCCTCTAAGTCCCACGAAGCAGGTAGACTGGTTGCCAACCAGGACGACCTGAACATAATAAACTAAAATAAAAATAAAGGAAACTCTCTGGAGCTCCAGAAAAATGCACCCGGCTCCTGGGCACATTTTTCTAAACAGAGTCTGGTAGGAGGGGCATAGAGGGGAGGAGCCAGCACACACAGACACACACTAAAGGTTTTAAAGTGCCAGGCTCCAGTGGCCCCGATCTATACCCCATGGTACTAAAGTACAGTTCCCCAGTATCCACTGGGACATAAGAGAAATGGCGTTATTTCTACGTCCTATGTCAGCAGTCCTCCTCCAACGTATCTGTGTTCTAATAATGGGGGTAATTCTGAGTTGATCGCAGCAGGAAATATTTTAGCAGTTGGGAAAAACCATGTGCACTGCAGGGGAGGCAGATATAACATTTGCAGAGAGAGTTAGATTTGGGTGGGTTATTTTGTTTCTGTGCAGGGTAAATACTGGCTGCTTTATTTTTACACTGCAATTTAGATTGCAGATTGAACTCACCCCACCCAAATCTAACTCTCTCTGCACATGTTATATCTACCCCCCTGCAGTGCACATGGTTTTGCCCAATTGCTATAAAAAATCCTGCTGCGATCAACTTGGAATTACCCCCAATGTGTTTCTGGAGATTAGGGCTTCCTGAGGTGTATATGATACACAAGTGACCTATAGAAGTGGCCCTATAGCCACCCGCTTCTTCCTATACGCACCAGAGGGCCTAATTCAGACCAGATCGCAAAAGAAAAATCTTTCTCTAATGGGCAAAACTATGTGCACTGCAGGTGGGGCAGATGTAACATGTGCAGAGAGAGTTAGATTTGGGTGGGGTCTGATCAAACTGAAATATAAATTGCAGTGTAAGAATTAAGCAGCCAGTATTTACCCTGCACAGAAACACTGTAACCCACCCAAATCTAACTCTCTCTGCACATGTTACATCTGCCCCACCTGCATTGCAACATGGTTTTGCCCATTAGAGAAAAAGTTTGTTGTTGCAATCAGGTCTGCATTAGGCCCAACGTACTGACTTCCCACTGCTCACTCACCGCCCCATCTCAGACGAGAGGTGCACTCCAAGTTCCCCCCTTTTCCAAAATGAAGCCCAAGAACTGAGAACCCCTTGAGCATGCGGAGTCCTCAGCATTCTGGGAGCAGCTGTTGTGTGTGTAAGCTCAATGTTCCTGTACAGACATCCCAAAGCTTCATACAGAAACAGACACTAGTGCGGTACTGTCCACCTGCCGCACCATGCAGGGTGCAATGAGCATGGTAGTGGCAACATGATGTATGTAAGATGTAAAAGAAGAAAAGTAGCATAAGGTTGCAGATGCCTGGGCAATAATACAGAATGTGAGTAATATCTGGCATGGTGCGGCACTCCCCCACACTCCATGTCTCTCTCGCTCATGTCCTCAGACGTATTATAATAACTCACTTCTTATTTCTGCTGCAAATGTGCAAAGCACACACAAATCATATTCATAGATCATAGACGGCCCAGAACACAATGACCACTGCATGTTACACAATGACCACTGCACTCGTGTTACACAATGACCACTGCATGTTACACAATGATCACTGCATGTTACACAACGACCACTGCATGTTACACAATGACCACTGCATGTTACACAATGACCACTGCATGTTACACAATGACCACTGCACTCGTGTTACACAATGACCACTGCATGTTACACAATGACCACTGCACTCGTGTTACACAATGACCACTGCATGTTACACAATGACCACTGCATGCGTTACACAATGATCACTGCACATGTTATACAATGAGAACTGCACATGTTACACAATGACCACTACGCATATTACACAATGACCACTGTACGCTTGTGACATAATGACCACTGCACATGTTAAAAAATGACCACTACAAGTGTTACACAATGACTACTGCACATGTTATGTAATTACCACTGCACGTGTTACACAATGACCACTGCACATGTTATGTAATTACCACTGCACGTGTTACACAATGACCACTGCACATGTTAGTTAATTACTACTGCACGTTACACAATGACCACTGCACATGTTATGTAATTACCACTGCACGTGTTACACAATGACCACTGCACATGTTATGTAATTACTACTGCACGTTACACAATGACCACTGCACATGTTATGTCATTACCACTGCACGTGTTACACAATGACCACTGCACACGTTATATAATTACCACTGCACATGTTACACAATGACCACTGCACATGTTATCTAATTACCACTGCACGTGTTACACAATGACCACTGCACATGTTATGTAATTACCACTGCACGTGTTACACAATGACCACTGCACATGTTATGTAATTACCACTGCACGTTACACAATGACCACTGCACATGTTATGTAATTACCACTGCACGTGTTACACAATGACCACTGCACATGTTATGTAATTACCACTGCACATGTTACACAATGACCACTGCACATGTTATGTAATTACCACTGCACATGTTACACAATGACCACTGCACAGGTTATGTAATTACCACTGCACGTGTTACACAATGACCACTGCACATGTTATGTAATTACCACTGCACATGTTACACAATGACCACTGCACATGTTATGTAATTACCACTGCACATGTTACACAATGACCACTGCACAGGTTATGTAATTACCACTGCACGTGTTACACAATGACCACTGCACAGGTTATGTAATTACCACTGCACGTGTTACACAATGACCACTGCACACGTTATGTAATTACCACTGCACGTGTTACACAATGACCACTGCACACGTTATGTAATTACCACTGCACGTGTTACACAATGACCACTGCACATGTTAGTTAATTACTACTGCACGTTACACAATGACCACTGCACATGTTATGTAATTACCACTGCACGTGTTACACAATGACCACTGCACATGTTATGTAATTACTACTGCACGTTACACAATGACCACTGCACATGTTATGTAATTACCACTGCACGTGTTACACAATGACCACTGCACACGTTATATAATTACCACTGCACATGTTACACAATGACCACTGCACATGTTATCTAATTACCACTGCACGTGTTACACAATGACCACTGCACATGTTATGTAATTACCACTGCACGTGTTACACAATGACCACTGCACATGTTATGTAATTACCACTGCACGTTACACAATGACCACTGCACATGTTATGTAATTACCACTGCACGTGTTACACAATGACCACTGCACATGTTATGTAATTACCACTGCACATGTTACACAATGACCACTGCACATGTTATGTAATTACCACTGCACATGTTACACAATGACCACTGCACAGGTTATGTAATTACCACTGCACGTGTTACACAATGACCACTGCACAGGTTATGTAATTACCACTGCACGTGTTACACAATGACCACTGCACACGTTATGTAATTACCACTGCACGTGTTACACAATGACCACTGCACACGTTATGTAATTACCACTGCACGTGTTACACAATGACCACTGCACACGTTATGTAATTATCACTGCACGTGTTACACAATGACCACTGCACACGTTATGTAATTACCACTGCACGTGTTACACAATGACCACTGCACACGTTATGTAATTACCACTGCACGTGTTACACAATGACCACTGCACATGTTATGTAATTACCACTGCACGTGTTACACAATGACCACTGCACATGTTATGTAATTACCACTGCACGTGTTACACAATGACCACTGCACATGTTATGTAATTACCACTGCACATGTTACACAATGACCACTGCACATGTTATGTAATTACCACTGCACGTGTTACACAATGACCACTGCACATGTTATGTAATTACCACTGCACATGTTACACAATGACCACTGCACGTTATGTAATTACCACTGCACGTGTTACACAATGACCACTGCACATGTTATGTAATTACCACTGCACATGTTACACAATGACCACTGCACACGTTATATAATTACCACTGCACATGTTACACAATGACCACTGCACACGTTATATAATTACCACTGCACATGTTACACAATGACCACTGCACATGTTATCTAATTACCACTGCACGTGTTACACAATGACCACTGCACGTTATGTAATTACCACTGCACGTGTTACACAATGACCACTGCACATGTTATGTAATTACCACTGCACATGTTACACAATGACCACTGCACATGTTATGTAATTACCACTGTACGTGTTACACAATGACGACTGCACACGTTATGTAATTACCACTGCACATGTTACACAATGACCACTGCACACGTTATGTAATTACCACTGCACGTGTTACACAATGACCACTGCACATGTTATGTAATTAAAACTGCACATGTTACACAATGACCACTGCACGTTATGTAATTACCACTGCACGTGTTACACAATGACCACTGCACATGTTATGTAATTACCACTGCACATGTTACACAATGACCACTGCACACGTTATGTAATTACCACTGCACGTGTTACACAATGACCACTGCACATGTTATGTAATTACCACTGCACATGTTACACAATGACCACTGCACACGTTATGTAATTACCACTGCACGTGTTACACAATGACCATAGGCGTGCGCAGCACATTTTATTAGGGGGTGCACCGTCGGAGGGGTGTGTCTAGCACCGCCTTTTGGGCGTGTCTAGCACCATCTATTGATGGCCAACGCAATATAAAATATCCACCCTTGTACCAATTTTAATAAAGCAGATACATTATCAGATGTTGTGGTGTGCACCAAACAAACACCCCTGATGGCATTCACTGCAATTACACTGCTCCTCCTCAGCCTGGTCTGGCTCCCCCTCTCTTTCCCCTGCAAGCTGCAGCAGCATACTTACAAGTCAGTCACTCACTGACACTGACAGTCGCAGACTAGTACTGCTGCTGCTGGAAAAACGAGTGACGTGTCAATGCTGCTGCCGACTGCCTGCCAGTACTGAATTTGTCTTCTTGAGAGGAACGCTGGCTGCATGCTGATCCTCATCAATGGCTTGCGTTGGCATAGCATAGAAGGAGAGAGGTGGGCGTGTGACAGGTGTGACGGGTGGGCATGCGGGAAGCATGACGTAATCACATCACGCTGTTTTTGTACATGGAGGTGAAGCCGGGAGTTTAAAACCTAATGGCAGTGGCACCCTTGATTAACCCAGGTGTCCATTCAGTAATGCAGTCCTGACATGGTGCAGCGCAGAGGGGACAGTGATCAGCATGTTCGGCGATCTCTACATCAGGCATGTGGGATCAGGGTGCCGGACATTAGGGGGTGCCTGTGCGCACCAGGCACCCCCCTGCGCACGCCTATGACAATGACCACTGCACACGTTATGTAATTACCACTGCACGTGTTACACAATGACCACTGCACATGTTATGTAATTACCACTGCACATGTTACACAATGACCACTGCACATGTTATGTAATGACCACTGCACGTGTTACACAATGACCACTGCACATGTTACATAATGACCACTACGCATATTACACAATGACCACTGTAGGCTTACGACATAATGACCACTGCACATGTTATGTAATTACCACTGCACGTGTTACACAATGACCACTGCACATGTTATGTAATTACCACTGCACATGTTACACAATGACCACTGCACATGTTATGTAATTACCACTGCACGTGTTACACAATGACCACTGCACATGTTACATAATGACCACTACGCATATTACACAATGACCACTGTACGCTTACGACATAATGACCACTGCACATGTTATGTAATTACCACTGCACGTGTTACACAATGACCACTGCACATGTTATGTAATTACCACTGCACGTGTTACACAATGACCACCGCACATGTTATATAATTACCACTGCACGTGTTACACAAAAACCACCGCTCATGTTATATAATTACCACTGCACGTGTTACACAAAAACCACCGCACATGTTATATAATTACCACTGCACCTCTTGCACAATGACCACTGCACATGTTACACAATGACCACTGCACATGTTACACAATGACCACTGCACCTCTTGCACAATGACCACTGCACACTGGGAACGGTTCTACTATGAAACTAATAATTCCACTCATTGCAGCTGAGACAGATCTCAGTTCACAGACACAGTTATTGCATACAGCACATGATGCACATTTACACAATCTTACATATGTCCGTCCTAATCGGAGTCATACAAGAATGGGCAGATCTTCTTTTGCATGAAATTGGGCGATTCAGGGCGACAGCACTGCAACTGCATGGAACCAGTGGCGGAACTTGTGAGTGGTGGGCCCAGATCCAAATATCATTTGGGCACCCTCCTCCAACTTAACCCAAGCTCATGGCAGTGGGTGACAGTGAGAGGCAGAGATTGACAAAGAGAGGCAGAGGGTGACAGCGGTAGACAAGGAGAGGCAGCGAGTGATGGGGGAGTCAGTGGGTGACAGGGAGAGGTAGTGGGTGACAGAAAGAGGCAGAGGGTGACAGTGGGAGGCAGTGGGTGACAGGGGGAAGCAGTGAGTGACAGGGGGAGGCAGTGGGCGACAGGGGGAGGCAGTGGGCGACAGGGGGAGGCAGTGGGCGACAGGGGGAGGCAATGGGGGACAGTGGGAGGCAGTGGGTGACAGGGGGAAGCAGTGGGTGACAGGGGGAAGCAGTGAGTGACAGGGGAGGCAGTGGGTGACAGGGGGAGGCAGTGGAAGACAGGGGGAGACAATGGGTGACAGTGGGAGGCAGTGGGAAGCAGTGAGTGACGGGGAGGCAGTGGATGACAGGGGGAGGCAGTGGATAACAGGGGGAGACAATGGGTGACAGTGGGAGGCAGTGGGTGACTGGGGGAGGCAGTGGGTGACAGGGGGAGGCAGTGGGTGAAGACAGGGGGAGGCAGAGGGTGACAGGAAGAGTCAGTGGGTGACAGGGATATTAGCGCTATGTCCTGTGCAGTGAGGAGAACAGTGGGCATGTACCTTGGTGAGGGCAGGTACACAGTGTCTACTGCTTTGTCTGTGACAGGGGTAGACTCTGACAGTGCCAGTTACACTGGGTGTGAGCTGCCTTTAATTCGCAGGCAGCAGTGATTCACAAATAATGTACAGCTGTCTGGTAATTAGAGACAGTAAGTGGCTGCTGACAGGTGGCAGGACTCCTCCATCAGTCTGGCACACACAAGGTCAGTTCTACCTACCTAAGGTAAGGGGCGGGTCCCTCAGGCAGTGGTGCCACCCTGTTCTGTGCACTGGGCCATTCATCTGACATTGCTCAAAATGGTTTATGTAGGGAGTCATGGATAGCACATTGCTGGTCTGAACAGCAGAGGGCCCCCTCAGTCCTCAGGGGCCCGGTGCAATACACCCAGCTGCACCAATGGTGGTTCCACCCCTGCATGTAACCAGTAATCACTATGCAGAAAAACAATGGAAATAGGTATAATGGTGCTGCTCCTGGTAGTGATGTAATGAGTGACACTGTGGGTGATAGGTATAATGGTGCTGCTCCTGGTAGTGATGTAATGAGTGACACTGTGGGTGATAGGTATAATGGTGGTGCTCCTGGTAGTGATGTAATGAGTGACACTGTGGGTGATAGGTATAATGGTGGTGCTCCTGGTAGTGATGTAATGAGTGACACTGTGGGTGATAGGTATAATGGTGCTGCTCCTGGTAGTGATGTAATGACTGACACTGTGGGTGATAGGTATAATGGTGCTGCTCCTGGTAGTGATGTAATGACTGACACTGTGGGTGATAGGTATAATGGTGCTCCTGGTAGTGATGTAATGAGTGACACTGTGGGTGATAGGTATAATGGGGCTGCTCCTGGTAGTGATGTAATGAGTGACACTGTGGGTGATAGGTATAATGGTGCTCCTGGTAGTGATGTAATGAGTGACACTGTGGGTGATAGGTATAATGGTGCTGCTCCTGGTAGTGATGTAATGAGTGACACTGTGGGTGATAGGTATAATGGTGCTGCTCCTGGTAGTGATGTAATGAGTGACACTGTGGGTGATAGATATAATGGTGCTGCTCCTGGTAGTGATGTAATGAGTGACACTGTGGGTGATAGGTATAATGGTGCTGCTCCTGGTAGTGATGTAATGAGTGACACTGTGGGTGATAGGTATAATGGTGCTGCTCCTGGTAGTGATGTAATGAGTGACACTGTGGGTGATAGGTATAATGGTGCTCCTGGTAGTGATGTAATGAGTGACACTGTGGGTGATAGGTATAATGGTGCTGCTCCTGGTAGTGATGTAATGAGTGACACTGTGGGTGATAGGTATAATGGTGCTCCTGGTAGTGATGTAATGAGTGACACTGTGGGTGATAGATATAATGGTGCTCCTGGTAGTGATGTAATGACTGACACTGTGGGTGATAGGTATAATGGTGCTGCTCCTGGTAGTGATGTAATGAGTGACACTGTGGGTGATAGGTATAATGGTGCTGCTCCTGGTAGTGATGTAATGAGTGACACTGTGGGTGATAGGTATAATGGTGCTGCTCCTGGTAGTGATGTAATGAGTGACACTGTGGGTGATAGGTATAATGGTGCTCCTGGTAGTGATGTAATGAGTGACACTGTGGGTGATAGATATAATGGTGCTCCTGGTAGTGATGTAATGAGTGACACTGTGGGTGATAGGTATAATGGTGCTGCTCCTGGTAGTGATGTAATGAGTGACACTGTGGGTGATAGGTATAATGGTGCTGCTCCTGGTAGTGATGTAATGAGTGACACTGTGGGTGATAGGTATAATGGTGCTGCTCCTGGTAGTGATGTAATGACTGACACTGTGGGTGATAGGTATAATGGTGCTCCTGGTAGTGATGTAATGACTGACACTGTGGGTGATAGGTATAATGGTGCTGCTCCTGGTAGTGATGTAATGAGTGACACTGTGGGTGATAGGTATAATGGTGCTGCTCCTGGTAGTGATGTAATGAGTGACACTGTGGGTGATAGGTATAATGGTGGTGCTCCTGGTAGTGATGTAATGAGTGACACTGTGGGTGATAGGTATAATGGTGCTGCTCCTGGTAGTGATGTAATGACTGACACTGTGGGTGATAGATATAATGGTGCTCCTGGTAGTGATGTAATGACTGACACTGTGGGTGATAGGTATAATGGTGCTCCTGGTAGTGATGTAATGAGTGACACTGTGGGTGATAGGTATAATGGTGCTGCTCCTGGTAGTGATGTAATGACTGACACCTGTGGGTGATAGGTATAATGGTGCTGCTCCTGGTAGTGATGTAATGACTGACACTGTGGGTGATAGGTATAATGGTGCTGCTCCTGGTAGTGATGTAATGACTGACACTGTGGGTGATAGGTATAATGGTGCTGCTCCTGGTAGTGATGTAATGAGTGACACTGTGGGTGATAGGTATAATGGTGCTGCTCCTGGTAGTGATGTAATGAGTGACACTGTGGGTGATAGGTATAATGGTGGTGCTCCTGGTAGTGATGTAATGAGTGACACTGTGGGTGATAGGTATAATGGTGGTGCTCCTGGTAGTGATGTAATGAGTGACACTGTGGGTGATAGGTATAATGGTGCTCCTGGTAGTGATGTAATGACTGACACTGTGGGTGATAGGTATAATGGTGCTGCTCCTGGTAGTGATGTAATGAGTGACACTGTGGGTGATAGGTATAATGGTGCTGCTCCTGGTAGTGATGTAATGACTGACACTGTGGGTGATAGGTATAATGGTGCTGCTCCTGGTAGTGATGTAATGAGTGACACTGTGGGTGATAGGTATAATGGTGCTCCTGGTAGTGATGTAATGAGTGACACTGTGGGTGATAGGTATAATGGTGCTGCTCCTGGTAGTGATGTAATGAGTGACACTGTGGGTGATAGATATAATGGTGCTCCTGGTAGTGATGTAATGACTGACACTGTGGGTGATAGGTATAATGGTGCTGCTCCTGGTAGTGATGTAATGAGTGACACTGTGGGTGATAGGTATAATGGTGCTGCTCCTGGTAGTGATGTAATGAGTGACACTGTGGGTGATAGGTATAATGGTGCTGCTCCTGGTAGTGATGTAATGAGTGACACTGTGGGTGATAGGTATAATGGTGCTCCTGGTAGTGATGTAATGACTGACACTGTGGGTGATAGGTATAATGGTGCTGCTCCTGGTAGTGATGTAATGAGTGACACTGTGGGTGATAGGTATAATGGTGCTGCTCCTGGTAGTGATGTAATGACTGACACTGTGGGTGATAGATATAATGGTGCTCCTGGTAGTGATGTAATGACTGACACTGTGGGTGATAGGTATAATGGTGCTGCTCCTGGTAGTGATGTAATGAGTGACACTGTGGGTGATAGGTATAATGGTGCTGCTCCTGGTAGTGATGTAATGAGTGACACTGTGGGTGATAGGTATAATGGTGCTCTCTGGTAGTGATGTAATGAGTGACACTGTGGGTGATAGGTATAATGGTGCTGCTCCTGGTAGTGATGTAATGAGTGACACTGTGGGTGATAGGTATAATGGTGCTCCTGGTAGTGATGTAATGACTGACACTGTGGGTGATAGATATAATGGTGCTCCTGGTAGTGATGTAATGACTGACACTGTGGGTGATAGATATAATGGTGCTGCTCCTGGTAGTGATGTAATGAGTGACACTGTGGGTGATAGGTATAATGGTGCTCCTGGTAGTGATGTAATGAGTGACACTGTGGGTGATAGGTATAATGGTGCTGCTCCTGGTAGTGATGTAATGACTGACACTGTGGGTGATAGGTATAATGGTGCTGCTCCTGGTAGTGATGTAATGAGTGACACTGTGGGTGATAGGTAAAATGGTGCTCCTGGTAGTGATGTAATGAGTGACACTGTGGGTGATAGGTATAATGGTGCTGCTCCTGGTAGTGATGTAATGACTGACACTGTGGGTGATAGATATAATGGTGCTCCTGGTAGTGATGTAATGAGTGACACTGTGGGTGATAGGTATAATGGTGCTGCTCCTGGTAGTGATGTAATGAGTGACACTGTGGGTGATAGGTATAATGGTGCTGCTCCTGGTAGTGATGTAATGAGTGACACTGTGGGTGATAGGTATAATGGTGCTGCTCCTGGTAGTGATGTAATGAGTGACACTGTGGGTGATAGATATAATGGTGCTGCTCCTGGTAGTGATGTAATGACTGACACTGTGGGTGATAGGTATAATGGTGCTCCTGGTAGTGATGTAATGAGTGACACTGTGGGTGATAGATATAATGGTGCTGCTCCTGGTAGTGATGTAATGAGTGACACTGTGGGTGATAGGTATAATGGTGCTGCTCCTGGTAGTGATGTAATGAATGACACTGTGGGTGATAGGTATAATGGTGCTGCTCCTGGTAGTGATGTAATGAATGACACTGTGGGTGATAGGTATAATGGTGCTGCTCCTGGTAGTGATGTAATGAGTGACACTGTGGGTGATAGGTATAATGGTGCTGCTCCTGGTAGTGATGTAATGAGTGACACTGTGGGTGATAGGTATAATGGTGCTGCTCCTGGTAGTGATGTAATGAATGACACTGTGGGTGATAGATATAATGGTGCTCCTGGTAGTGATGTAATGAGTGACACTGTGGGTGATAGGTAAAATGGTGCTCCTGGTAGTGATGTAATGAGTGACACTGTGGGTGATAGGTATAATGGTGCTGCTCCTGGTAGTGATGTAATGACTGACACTGTGGGTGATAGATATAATGGTGCTCCTGGTAGTGATGTAATGAGTGACACTGTGGGTGATAGGTATAATGGTGCTGCTCCTGGTAGTGATGTAATGAGTGACACTGTGGGTGATAGGTATAATGGTGCTGCTCCTGGTAGTGATGTAATGAGTGACACTGTGGGTGATAGGTATAATGGTGCTGCTCCTGGTAGTGATGTAATGACTGACACTGTGGGTGATAGGTATAATGGTGCTCCTGGTAGTGATGTAATGAGTGACACTGTGGGTGATAGATATAATGGTGCTGCTCCTGGTAGTGATGTAATGAGTGACACTGTGGGTGATAGGTATAATGGTGCTGCTCCTGGTAGTGATGTAATGAGTGACACTGTGGGTGATAGGTATAATGGTGCTCCTGGTAGTGATGTAATGAGTGACACTGTGGGTGATAGGTATAATGGTGCTCCTGGTAGTGATGTAATGACTGACACTGCGGGTGATAGGTATAATGGTGCTGCTCCTGGTAGTGATGTAATGAGTGACACTGTGGGTGATAGGTATAATGGTGCTGCTCCTGGTAGTGATGTAATGAGTGACACTGTGGGTGATAGGTATAATGGTGCTCCTGGTAGTGATGTAATGACTGACACTGTGGGTGATAGGTATAATGGTGCTGCTCCTGGTAGTGATGTAATGACTGACACTGTGGGTGATAGGTATAAATGGTGCTGCTCCTGGTAGTGATGTAATGACTGACACTGTGGGTGATAGGTATAATGGTGCTGCTCCTGGTAGTGATGTAATGAGTGACACTGTGGGTGATAGGTATAATGGTGCTGCTCCTGGTAGTGATGTAATGAGTGACACTGTGGGTGATAGGTATAATGGTGCTGCTCCTGGTAGTGATGTAATGAGTGACACTGTGGGTGATAGGTATAATGGTGCTCCTGGTAGTGATGTAATGAGTGACACTGTGGGTGATAGGTATAATGGTGGTGCTCCTGGTAGTGATGTAATGAGTGACACTGTGGGTGATAGGTATAATGGTGGTGCTCCTGGTAGTGATGTAATGACTGACACTGTGGGTGATAGGTATAATGGTGCTGCTCCTGGTAGTGATGTAATGAGTGACACTGTGGGTGATAGGTGTAATGGTGCTCCTGGTAGTGATGTAATGAGTGACACTGTGGGTGATAGGTATAATGGTGCTCCTGGTAGTGATGTAATGAGTGACACTGTGGGTGATAGGTATAATGGTGCTGCTCCTGGTAGTGATGTAATGAGTGACACTGTGGGTGATAGGTATAATGGTGCTGCTCCTGGTAGTGATGTAATGACTGACACTGTGGGTGATAGGTATAATGGTTGCTCCTGGTAGTGATGTAATGAGTGACACTGTGGGTGATAGGTATAATGGTGCTGCTCCTGGTAGTGATGTAATGAGTGACACTGTGGGTGATAGGTATAATGGTGCTGCTCCTGGTAGTGATGTAATGAATGACACTGTGGGTGATAGGTGTAATGGTGCTGCTCCTGGTAGTGATGTAATGAGTGACACTGTGGGTGATAGGTATAATGGTGCTCCTGGTAGTGATGTAATGACTGACACTGTGGGTGATAGGTATAATGGTGCTGCTCCTGGTAGTGATGTAATGAGTGACACTGTGGGTGATAGGTATAATGGTGCTGCTCCTGGTAGTGATGTAATGAGTGACACTGTGGGTGATAGGTGTAATGGTGCTGCTCCTGGTAGTGATGTAATGAGTGACACTGTGGGTGATAGGTATAATGGTGCTGCTCCTGGTAGTGATGTAATGACTGACACTGTGGGTGATAGGTATAATGGTGCTCCTGGTAGTGATGTAATGAGTGACACTGTGGGTGATAGGTATAATGGTGCTGCTCCTGGTAGTGATGTAATGACTGACACGGATGTGCCTTGATAGATATAATGGTGCTGCTCCTGGTAGTGATGTAATGAGTGACACTGTGGGTGATAGGTATAATGGTGCTCCTGGTAGTGATGTAATGACTGACACTGTGGGTGATAGGTATAATGGTGCTCCTGGTAGTGATGTAATGACTGACACTGTGGGTGATAGGTATAATGGTGCTGCTCCTGGTAGTGATGTAATGACTGACACTGTGGGTGATAGGTATAATGGTGCTGCTCCTGGTAGTGATGTAATGAGTGACACTGTGGGTGATAGGTATAATGGTGCTGCTCCTGGTAGTGATGTAATGAGTGACACTGTGGGTGATAGGTATAATGGTGCTCCTGGTAGTGATGTAATGACTGACACTGTGGGTGATAGATATAATGGTGCTGCTCCTGGTAGTGATGTAATGACTGACACTGTGGGTGATAGGTATAATGGTGCTGCTCCTGGTAGTGATGTAATGACTGACACTGTGGGTGATAGGTATAATGGTGCTCCTGGTAGTGATGTAATGAGTGACACTGTGGGTGATAGATATAATGGTGCTCCTGGTAGTGATGTAATGAGTGACACTGTGGGTGATAGGTATAATGGTGCTCCTGGTAGTGATGTAATGACTGACACTGTGGGTGATAGATATAATGGTGCTGCTCCTGGTAGTGATGTAATGACTGACACTGTGGGTGATAGGTATAATGGTGCTGCTCCTGGTAGTGATGTAATGACTGACACTGTGGGTGATAGGTATAATGGTGGCTCCTGGTAGTGATGTAATGAGTGACACTGTGGGTGATAGATATAATGGTGCTCCCTGGTAGTGATGTAATGAGTGACACTGTGGGTGATAGGTATAATGGTGCTGCTCCTGGTAGTGATGTAATGAGTGACACTGTGGGTGATAGGTATAATGGTGTGCTCCTGGTAGTGATGTAATGACTGACACCTGTGGGTGATAGGTATAATGGTGCTGCTCCTGGTAGTGATGTAATGAGTGACACTGTGGGTGATAGGTATAATGGTGCTGCTCCTGGTAGTGATGTAATGAATGACACTGTGGGTGATAGGTATACATGGTGCTGCTCCTGGTAGTGATGTAATGAATGACACTGTGGGTGATAGGTATAATGGTGCTGCTCCTGGTAGTGATGTAATGAGTGACACTGTGGGTGATAGGTATAATGGTGCTGCTCCTGGTAGTGATGTAATGAGTGACACTGTGGGTGATAGGTATAATGGTGCTGCTCCTGGTAGTGATGTAATGAATGACACTGTGGGTGATAGATATAATGGTGCTCCTGGTAGTGATGTAATGAGTGACACTGTGGGTGATAGGTATAATGGTGCTGCTCCTGGTAGTGATGTAATGAGTGACACTGTGGGTGATAGGTATAATGGTGCTCCTGGTAGTGATGTAATGAGTGACACTGTGGGTGATAGGTATAATGGTGCTCCTGGTAGTGATGTAATGACTGACACTGCGGGTGATAGGTATAATGGTGCTGCTCCTGGTAGTGATGTAATGAGTGACACTGTGGGTGATAGGTATAATGGTGCTGCTCCTGGTAGTGATGTAATGAGTGACACTGTGGGTGATAGGTATAATGGTGCTGCTCCTGGTAGTGATGTAATGACTGACACTGTGGGTGATAGGTATAATGGTGCTGCTCCTGGTAGTGATGTAATGACTGACACTGTGGGTGATAGGTATAATGGTGCTGCTCCTGGTAGTGATGTAATGACTGACACTGTGGGTGATAGGTATAATGGTGCTGCTCCTGGTAGTGATGTAATGAGTGACACTGTGGGTGATAGGTATAATGGTGCTGCTCCTGGTAGTGATGTAATGAGTGACACTGTGGGTGATAGGTATAATGGTGCTGCTCCTGGTAGTGATGTAATGAGTGACACTGTGGGTGATAGGTATAATGGTGCTGCTCCTGGTAGTGATGTAATGAGTGACACTGTGGGTGATAGGTATAATGGTGTGCTCCTGGTAGTGATGTAATGAGTGACACTGTGGGTGATAGGTATAATGGTGCTGCTCCTGGTAGTGATGTAATGACTGACACTGTGGGTGATAGGTATAATGGTGCTGCTCCTGGTAGTGATGTAATGAGTGACACTGTGGGTGATAGGTATAATGGTGCTCCTGGTAGTGATGTAATGAGTGACACTGTGGGTGATAGGTATAATGGTGCTGCTCCTGGTAGTGATGTAATGAGTGACACTGTGGGTGATAGGTATAATGGTGCTGCTCCTGGTAGTGATGTAATGAGCTGACACTGTGGGTGATAGGTATAATGGTGCTCCTGGTAGTGATGTAATGAGTGACACTGTGGGTGATAGGTATAATGGTGCTGCTCCTGGTAGTGATGTAATGAGTGACACTGTGGGTGATAGGTATAATGGTGCTGCTCCTGGTAGTGATGTAATGAATGACACTGTGGGTGATAGGTGTAATGGTGCTGCTCCTGGTAGTGATGTAATGAGTGACACTGTGGGTGATAGGTATAATGGTGCTCCTGGTAGTGATGTAATGACTGACACTGTGGGTGATAGGTATAATGGTGCTGCTCCTGGTAGTGATGTAATGAGTGACACTGTGGGTGATAGGTATAATGGTGCTGCTCCTGGTA